>NC_047505.1:48731519-48747833 GCF_902827115.2 Pseudochaenichthys georgianus | reverse complement strand
AGAGAGGGAGAGATAGAGAGAGAGACAATAAGAGAGAGAGGGAAATATTAGAGGTTTGACAACAATTGAAGAACTCCATCTCGTGCAGCCCACATGACCTTTCCTCCTCCGGAGACGTGTTGCTATGCAGTCCTCCATCATGCTTCTAATTTGGCAGGTAGCTACAGTAGGTTAGTGAATAGTTCCGTTGAGTTAGTGTGTAGATTCTGGAGATGATGAATGGGCTTCTGATGAAATGATAACGGAGTGCGACCACATTTATGACCGGCTTAGAATATTTCCATGTGTGTTCTCCAAGAGATTCAAAATGCAATTACATGTATTTGTAACTCATCATAACAAATACTTTAGCTTCAGCCATTATAAACAAACCGAACCCCCTCTGTGGTGCTGGTGTATATCGTCAGGGGAACGGGAACATTGCAGAAAAACACCTCCGCTGTTTATGAATCCCAAAGCAATACTCCCAAATATCAAACTGCAGATGATCAGAAGCAGGAAGGGGAAATAAACATTAACACATCAAACATGTTTAATAAGAAAAAAACAGTTCATGCCATCACTGATTTGATTTGGTTGTTATTAGAGATGAAATTAAGTCTGCTCTAATTAGTGTTCTATATGTATGTAATAAACAGATTTCAGTGTTTTACTATTTTGAAAACACGGGGTGAACTGAGTTTATTGCTTTTATTATTATAATGTTGACAAATAACTCCGGGTACTCTATTATAATATATAGAGAACATAGTTATAGAAATACTTTAGCCGACTGTGTTTCTGTATATTAGGTAGAATGAAACGACACTGTTGTTTTATGATGATATTGCCGTTAGTGCTAGCAGTAGGCTAAACACTGACATTTAAACAACGATGAATCAAATGACTGAATCCATTCAGTTGCGTCTGAAATAAAGTAGGTTGGATGAATCGGGCTCTTCTGAGGGACGTGTCTGCGCTCTCTTCTCATCAATGTACTGCTACTGATGCAGTCGTTATGGCTCGGTTTCCAATGGCAAACTCAGCTTAGTCAGACACATTGCTAACAAATCAGCTGGAAGATGTTGATTTATTTGTAAGTCTGATGTTAGCATTAGCATGACATACTCTGATTTTTAAAAGGTCCCATGTCATGCTTTTCCGGTTATCACCCGTCCCCTTGTGTGTTATGTAGCTTCTGCATGTAAACCGTCTGCAGAGTCAAAACCCTCAAAGTACACCCTGTAGCGAGTACAACTCTAACACAGAGAAGACCTGTCTGTGCTGCCCCAGAACGATTTCTCTTTTTCCATTGTTTACTTCTTGGGTACAGTGACTTATTTCGGGTATAGTGACGTAACGTTACGTCCGCGGAGCCATTACATTTGGACACACACACACACACACACACACACACACACACACACACACACACACACACACACGCAGACAGACAGACACAGACAGAGAGAGAGGGACGTTGCAAGGCTCGCGGGACATTGTGAGCTGGCTCACTGGTGTGGGGTCGGCGAGACAGCGAGACACCGCGGAACTCAGCCTGGGCACACACACAAACTCCCAGCCAGGCTGCGGGTGTGTGTGTGTTCGGGCTGGGTTTCGCCGTGTCTCGGCGACGGCCACTGGGCTCACAGGGAGGGCGGGGGCAGGAGCTCCAACAAGCCGTTTAGGACAGAGAGTGAATACACATACTTTACAGAGATGCTGTAGAAACCAATGTGAGTTTGGAAAATTGCACAATATACATCTATTCTATTCTAGTAGACCTCTACAATGGAATTATGATCAGTAGAAATGGCCAGGACATGGGACCTTTAATATATGACATAATGTAGTGTTTTTTTACGATGACTAGCGAGGTTAAATTACTGTTTCTCTTATCAAAGTTCAGGGCCTTAGAGGAGAGCGTTAATAAACGATAATGATTGATTTTTATTGTATTTTGACTTGAACATGTCAGCTAGCATCAGTCATATAGTCCACAATGTATTTAATATGTACTGCCTGAACATCCCACAATACTGTCCTGGCCTCTTGCCTCTTTACATCACGTCTGTGCAGTATTACTTACTGGAGCAGAGCACAGGTTCTCCTCACGTCAGGCGAACATCTGGTCTTAGCTGCTCTGCTGTAACTGTTTTGGGGATTCTTCATAGTTTTAATTTGTTCTCGTCTCATCAGCAATACTGTACAACTAATGTTGGGTGAAGTGTAAATCATAGATATTTAAGAAAGTGCAGGATCACAGCCTTTCTTGATGATTACAACTCAAACGATATCTGATTAAATGTTAAATAAAGTTTGTAATTCAATATGTTCAGATTTTACATGAACCACGGGTTGTTTTACAAATTCCTGAGACATGAGCATGCAGTAAAAGCAGAAGGACTGAATGCGATTTGATTTGTGGACCGTCCTTGGTTTTGAGGTGCAGTCAGCCAAACCTGGCTATAAACAGACTTCATTCCACATCACAGAAACATGTGTCCTGACCTTTCCTCTGAGACCTTTCATTTATTTTCTAATACAGTTCCCCTTGTGAGTTACTCTGTTCTCATAGTCGTAGAAAAGGTCAAAGCAAGCACTCGTGTCTGATGTCTGCCTGCTGAATTAGCTGCGTCAACTTTAATTTGTCCAGAATCGCCCCACTCTGACGGCTCTCATTTGATTGAAGCATGTTCAGTATTCATGTGGTTTTATGCGTAGTGATTGTGCTGCATATATGAATAAAACTAAAATATCTTAACTAATATTTACAGGGGTCTTTCTTAAAGAGGCCCTATTATGCTTGTTGTGGTTTTCCCTTTCCTGTAGTGTGTTATATAGTTGTGTGTGCATGTAAATGGGCTGCAATTAGGCTATAACCCGAAAGTTCCCCCTCTCCCACACACTCCCCCCTGCCTGAAACGTCTACTTCGTACTCCTTTGTTTACTTCTGTTAACCCCGCGTCACACTGTCCCGAAATTGACACCATATGGACACAAAGGAAATGTTCAAATTCGGCTCTGATCGTAACAACATCGGGCCATTCGTGAGGGCATCTTAAGCCATCGTATGTCCGCCGGTGGAGTTTCTCAGGCTCCGGCAGCAACTTGGTGAGCGGTGGCAAAATCTTTGGCATGCCAACCAATTGCCGAAAGACCTTGCGAAGGTTCATTTTTGTGTTGAATTCATGTGTCCATTTCGCCCTTCGTAAGGCCATCTTGTCAAATCGTGTCATCTTCGTCTTTACTTCGTGTGATCATCGGTGCCATCGGGCATTTTTTGCCTCACGAAGACAATATGAAGGAAACGAGAAGCTGCCCGATTGTCTTGGGAAGGCAACATGACTACGTGAAGCCCTCGCAATGCCGTCGTGTAGCCATCGTATTATAGTACGATGACATCGAGATGGGACCACGCAGATCGCTTCTCTGGTTGTTTTAGTGCACAATAAAATCATGTAAACATATTATGTAAATAACTCAATTTGTGTTCTGTGAAACTGAAAAGGATATTACATTGTTTTTGTTACTTTCATTGCAGTTGTATGTCTTAAATGTAATTTACGTTAACTTCCTGTTTTATTTAGATGCTTTTATTTTGAAGGCGAGTTTACGCTGTTGACAGGAAGTTGTTGTTGCTATGGAAACAACATGACAAAGTGTGTGGTTCGGGTGCCATCGTGTGGCCTTCTGTAGGCATCGTACTTGCTTCGGCTGTTGCTTGGCTGTTGACCAAGTTCGGGGCCATGTAACACTTGCGCTTATATTGGCTAGGGCTCGAACACATTGTACGTGATAGGCTAAGGGGCGGGACATCTCTTAAAAACCCTTACCCACCCCCCATTTTCCCTCTGCTGGTCTATGGCCTTGTAGAGGGTAACGAGGTACACAGTCGCTTAGATAAGCGGGGGAGTGCATCTGACGAAGTGATACGTTGTTGTGCTCCTATCTCTGTTTCTTATCCTATATCTAATAGAACTGCTCGGGTCTTGATAGATTGAGTGGGGAAGTTCATGAGATCTTTCTAGAGGGTTATCAAGAATAACTTTTATCCAATGACCTTTTCCCTCTCTGTCTGTGTCTGTGTATTCTCTTGTTCCGATTAACCCAGCCAAATCTTTTTTCTTGTTTTGTATCTATATCTACGCCGGGATCCGGAGTCGAGGCTGATCCTCTTGCTGCTTCCCTGATGGCTTCCACAGGATTGTAGCTGACATCCTCGTGGATTCATCTTCTTATTACAGACACATGCATTTCCTAACATTCGGTCTATATGCTGTAAAATGTATTATCTCTTCCGATGTACACACGGCATCTATTGCACGTCTGTCCGTCCTGGGAGAGGGATCCCTCCTCTGTTGCTCTCCCTGAGGTTTCTCCCATTTTTTCCCCTTAAACTGTGGGTTTTCTCTGGAAGTTTTTCCTTGTACGATGTGAGGGTCTAAGGACAGAGGGTCTAAGGACAGAGGGTCTAAGGACAGAAGGTGTCGTTTTTCTCATACTGATATTCTGAACAATCTGTGCTTTTGTATTTGCTGTAAAGTGTCTCTACTGTAGGCTATTTTTATTTTATGTACAGCACTTTGGCTCGACCAAAAATCGTTTATAAATGTGCTATATAAATAAAACTTGATTTGATTTGATCTCTAATGGCGCATTTCCACTACAGCGCGGAGCTCGCTTTCAGCGTGTCGAGCAGTGCGGGGCCCGTTTTTGGTTGAGTTTCCACTTAGCGACGTACCGGCTAACGGGTACTATTTCACAGTTTTTCTGGCCCCATAAAATCGAGGTTCTTTCCGGGCCAACAACCAGGCTAAGTATGCTAAATGAGAGAGAGAATCGCTGGCAAGGGGGCTACAACTACAACAAAATGAACATATTTGACCATGATTTAATTGTAATACACGTTTCAAAATGATGCCGAAGTAACAACATACTGATACCGGTTAGTAAAAACCAAGAATTAATGCTTTGACAAGTCTGCAGACAGACGGCAGGCGAACAACCTTTTAAAATGCGTGTTTTCTGAATGGAGATCGGCTAAGCTAACGCTGTATATGCTCCGACCGTCCACACTCACAACAACGGCCTACAGACATAAATAAACCATCGACTGTATTCGCCATGACACAGGCAGTCTGTGGTTTGTACTTGTTTCTTTCGTCAACTTTCTGAACAGATATGAGGAGCTGTGAGCTCTGAGGGCTAACAGCTAACGGCTGATGTTGGTTTTCTGGGGTTCTCATTGAAGATGACGTCACGGCTCCGCTTACACTGCGTTACTATAGTTACTACCCCAGTTCCTAAACTGTAATGGAAATGCGCCATAAAGTGAGCCAGTCCTAACGACGCCTAGCAATACCGAGCGAAGCCGTGTAGTGGAAATGCGCCATAAGCGGTTGACCAATCACAACAGACCAAGCCGGCCAGCTAACCAATCAGAGCAGACTGGGCTCTGGTTTCAGACAGAGGGTGAAAAGACAGGCAGTATGAGAACAATAAAGAGCTTTCTGAACATTAAAGCATGAAGACATGCCACAGAAGAGACACTACGTACTGATATGAACCTGAACATGAGCTGAATATAGCCTTTTTAAGCTGTGAATGAATGAATACGAAAAATAATAAAACATCTGTATCCATTGAATGATTGGCCATTAAAAAAGGTAATTCTGTTTCACTCAAAAACAATGACTGCAGAGAGGTACACACACCTCATTCATCCAACACATAGACGACGTGTCCTTTATTAACCAAAACAGAATGAGGGGATGTGATTTTCTATTAATCAACAGCGGCAGAGCAAGCTCATTTGTTTTGTTCTGGACTGAGATTGTGAATTTAGGACAATGTGCAGAAATGACCTCTTTCTGAATGAGAACAGAGAGGAGGTGGGGGGGGGGGCTGTCAGGCCAATGTTGATCGATGATGCAGCCTCACATTATGAACACAGAATTAGCACATTAGGACTTGATGATAAATAGACTAGCCATCAGCCAAGCCCCCACATCACCCAAAAGAGCAGCGAGACAATTTGACTGCACCCAGCGATTGAGCTAATTTCAGCGGCGTGTGTTTGCGGCGAGTTAGGAAACACTGGAGCATAAAGGTGAGGATTTATCTAACAGTGGGTAATATGAGTCTTAAAGGCTGTGGGCGGTAGCAACACAATTATCAGTTTCTTTCTTTATAAAAAGGGGGAAAAGTATATTAATGCATATGTTACCGAGTTCAACTTTAGCCTTCTTGACCCTGTTGACCTTTAAGGGAAAGGACACACACTTGTATACAACCTTCGTGTCTGACAAAGAGGAATGATTTACAGACAGTGGGTGTTTCACAATGTCGAGGAAGGATCCTCCAGAGCCACTATTTCAAGGATGCTACGTCATCGAGTCCCGCCGAAGGACTGTTCCAATGTCCAGGATCCTTGGAATTCTACAGAGGCCGGCGTCGTTCGTTGCGGGACATTTCGAGGCTGCACATGTGTATCCTCCGCGGTCTTAAAATCCCCACAATGCTTTGCGCACGGACCAATTTCCCAAATCTTTGGCGGAAATCGCGCTCCATTTAAGGCGGGGCTCACCTGTTAGCCTGTTCCACCATTCTTCGTTTTCCGAGGCTAGGAAGGATTCTTGCCTTGCTTCTGAAGGACCTTACTCGTAAGACATGTCCTACCAAGGAAGCGTCCTCGACATTGAGAAACACCCAGTTAGTTGACAGAAGACTCTGGTCCAAATATATATTTTGAAAAAAGCTTTTTTTGCAGATTCTCTCCAGGTTTTGCAATTAGGGGGGCCGGTATCCTAAGTTAAGAAGTTGTACAAATATTCAAATGTTTCGTAACACTTATTTATTTTAAAACAGATTTTTTCCTGTGTATGCGTTTTAAACCATTGGTGTTTCAACCTATGAGACAGTTTGACACTTTAATTATAAGCGTAAGGGTTAGAGTAAGTAAATGTGCAGTGAGGCGCTTCTTCCATTACAATGTCTCTTCATTGTGTTTAAAATATGTATCCCTGCACGATTGCAGATACAGACTAGGCTACACTAATATCAAAAGTATTATAGTGTTGTTAATCGAGTAGCATGGTTTAATAATGTCTGAAATAATAATGTCAAAACAGGTTGTCTAATCGTTTGCTTCAATGTTTATTACCATGTGGAGAACAACTTGGTAGAAGGGAGTCATTGGCCAACATTTGAAAAAGTCAGTTGTCAGTTGTAACACACCCTGTGTATATGTGTATGTATATATGTATATATATATATATCATATTGTGATATGTGTGCTGTCATGTACCTGCTCACTGCCTTATTGCACTGTGTACGAGGGGGACAGAAGAGTTACTTTACCTGACTATGTTGATTTACAGCAGTCTTTCCAGCTTGCTGTTTGTGTAGCTCAAAGTCACAGCTCAGCTCACAGGTGTTGCCTTTATTTGCCAGATTAGACTCTGTGGGCGTGTCCTGAATTACTTTGATTGACATCTCCCTTGCTCGCTTGTTAGTTTTGTTGCACCTGTTGGGGCGGGGCAGCTTCCACCTTTATCTCTCGTGTTTGTACACAGAGTTCTGTAACCTGAAGGTAAAGTCAGCGCTACTCCACCCAACTGCAACCTGAGCACGTGTCTGATCAGCCAGAATAACTGAAAACACCTGGGAGTCTGAGATCTTATCTTAAAGTAAATAACAGTGTTAGAGATTTGCAGATACAGTTTAGCCTGTGGAGACATGAACAATTCAACATTTATGAAGTGCAGTTTTAGAGCTTCACAGTGTATTTCTGGAATAAAACTTGGCCGCTACACACAATGCCTTAAAGCGAAAACTAGAAGGTTTTATAAGAGGAGATAATAATGCTTCAGTGTGCAACAATATAATAATTGGCTGCACACCCACACCAGACACTGCTGGCACACATAGGCTTTTTAAATAGCTGACTGACGTGAGCCATTTGTGCCTTGTTTCTTTAATCAGTGATAAACTGCGGATATGAATTGATTAACAGATTCATAACTCTGACTACAAACAAATATGTCTTCATGATATCATCTGTAATTCATCTCACACAGATGGCGTGTAAATGAAACATCTGTTTGTACCTCGTTCGGGGGATTTATCATGTGGGTGTACCTATGGCTTTTGTCTAACTTTGTTTCTGTTTGTGTTTCTTTTCATATTAAACAAGACAGATAAGTACAGTACCGATAAACAATAGAGCCTTACAAATACAATTATTATTATTGTGTTATCTGTTAATGCTGCAAAAATCAAGACAAAGGGACGATTTAAAAACAAAAGTTGTTGCCAAATGGAGAACTGGATAAATTAAGTAAACTAAATAGAAGCCCATTTTTGATATATACATGTAATATAATCAATAAGTCCAGTGATTGCCTCAGGCTTCATAAGTAGCGCATATATAACAATATCGAAAACATGATGTTAATCATTTCATAAAGAGAAACGTTTCCTTTGTCTCACGACACATCTCCAATGTTCTGAATCAGGCATTTTGAAACTGAAATTGAAAATTGTGCTTTAAAATAGTTGCAATACTATTCCGCCAATATCGGGTTTATGGGTTTTCTATGCACAAGAAAACCCATAAACACCCAGAGAATATTTTACTTCCACACATACATATGACACATTATATGTTTGTATAAAATTAACTTTATGGGGGGGGGCTGTGACGGCCCCAGAGCCTGTGGCCTGTCGGTGTGCAGGTGTGTTGCAGGTCCTGTGATGGGGGTGGAGCTGAGGAGGCCAATCAGCATGACCGGGGACACCTGGCGGAACCGAGGTGCTACTTAAGCCCAGCTTCCCGGAGTCACATGGCCTTCGTGACTCTCTCCAAGCCCGCTGCAGGAAGACTCTCGCCGGGATCCTTCCCCCTCGCCCATCCTCTCATATTCCCAGTGCCATGGTTTTTGGAACCCTCGAACGTCTCTCTCTTGTTCTGCTGTGGCCTACGGGCCGGTCATAATTACATATAGACTAAACAGCCCAGACCAACAGAAGTGTTTAAACATCCCGTTGTTGTGTATGGAAAATTCAATATATTGATAACTGGGGAGTTAATCTTTGCATCTCTGCAGATTACATTTATTTGAATCTACTGTTAACTTTGTGGTACTGTGTATTAAAAGCTGCAATAACAATTTCAAGAATTGCAAACATGGCTGTGAAATATTGATTCTGTCTGAAGCTGCAGTTACTCATATTCTTTACTTATTATTCCCCAGCTTTGTATATGAAGCTTTCACATCAATGCGACCCATCACACACTTTCATACTCTTTGAAAAAGTCTTACAATAAAGAAACACACAGTATCCGACTTTCTCTTTTCTAGAATGCACAGCTTTCTAAATATTTCAGTGTGAGTGTCTTCAGTTTGCCAAAACACCAGTACACACGAACCAGAATTAAGTTGCATGGCCTCTTAAGACTAAAAGGAGTGTAGGTGAGGCTGTATTGGGTGAGTGCGGACCCCCGGCACCCGGCGAGACCCCGGCTCTGCTCCCTCTCTCCCCTTTAGCCGGCCCCTTCTCTCGGTAGGCAGCGAACAAAGAGAGGAGCTAAACAATGGATCACTCTCAGAGCTGAATGGCTTTGCGGGTCAAGCACTAACCCCCCTCCCTCTTTGACAGAAACACAACCCACACTTGTTCTGCTGAAGAGAAGCTGACCCTCCCGGCAAAGAAATAATGAACGCAGCCTGGGCATTAAACCGATAAAAGCACCGGGACTGGGATCAGTTTGGCAGACAAATCACCTCTAATGGCGTGAGGCTGGAGCCTGTCTTCTGTCCTGTCTCTGCCCTCTTCATTATAGGTCTACTGTACACTGTCCAGGCATCCACCCTGCCATGTTAGGCAGAGTTCATATCGCAGGCGCGACCCTAAAGAGCAGCTGTCCGCTCGTTCTCCAAGCATCGGTCATTTTTATCGTTCATTTCGTGCTGGTTTCAGGTTTGGGGGAAACGGTGTCACAAACAGAGAGGCCATAGAGTGCAGCCAACTGAAAACAAGTTGGTGAGTTATTTGTTAGTCAAATTGACAGATCAACTGCCACAGGAGCTGCTGTTTGTAAATAAAAGCTCCACCTATGACATATCACAACATCAACTTTGGGATTTGCATGTTTCATGTTTCATAGTCAAATGTGTGAAAAAAATACATTTGCAAATCAGCTTTTGTTTCACTGCTCCTTCTTGCGTAATTTTCAGGTGATGTCACACACACACACACACACACACACACACACACACACACACACACACACACACACACACACACACACACACACACACACACACACACACACACACACACACACACACACACACACACACACACACACACACACACACACACACACACACACACCATGTATACATCACTTCAGGGGACATTACATTGACTTACATGCATTTCCTAGAGACTTATCCTAACCTTAACCATAACCAACACATGCCTAATCCTAAACCTAACCAAGTCTTCACCCTAAAATTAATGATTCCCCTTATGGGGACCTCCAATTTGTCCCCATAAGGGAGGCAAGTCCCCACACGTGACTATGTAAACAGATTTAGGTCCCCACAAGTATAGTAATGCTAGTACACACACACACACACGCACACACACACACACGCACACACACACACACACACACACACACACACACACACACACACACACACACACACACACACACACACACACACACACACACACACACACACACACACACACACACACACACACACACACACACACACACAGAGTTTATTCTCCACTGCTTCTTGTTTAAAGTCATTTGTTTTATGGCTGCAAACACACCCGACCATCTGGTGCTGTGAGGTTAGGAAATATGTTTTAATGTTATGAATTATGCCAAAATGCAATTAGATCCAGGTCTGTTCCTAGTCAGAATAAGGAATGATAAGATAAAATATAATTATCCCCATGGGGACAATGGGTAAGATCATCTTTTACTGATCCCTCCCTCCTCCTCTTCTGCTTCTTCCTTTGCTTTAACTGTCTTCTCTTCTACTACAATTACAAATAAGATCTTCTGACTTCCTGTCGGCTCTGTGTAGACGCCTTGACATTTCTACGAGGCTCAAGCTGTGGTTCTGCAGCTCAGCGTCTGTACGGGCAGCTGAGGTCTGGAGGCATGCAAGCTGTTGGGTCTTTTCACCTTTGCCTGGCGCCCCATTATCTGAAACTACTGTCATTAAAGTGTTCTGTGCTTTAAAAGACAATGTGTATGATCTCCTTTCATTTGATCATTTAGAGCAGGGGTGTCAAACTCAAGGCCCGGGGGCCAAATCCGGCCCGCCACCCATTGTATGTGGCCCACAAGAGCTTGCAAATAATATAATACGTTTATTATAAGGTTACGTGCCGCTTTACAGGAGCACGTTGCCCATAAACTACATGTCCCACAATGCATCTCATTTTGTGAGATGCGCACTGAAGCGACTTGAAACAATTACTTTCAATTATTTGCCCTAGACTTTTGCTTTCAGACGTAGTTAAGTTATACCCTATCAGATAATAATCCAATGCAGTGGACATATTGTTAAATAATACATTATATTATATATATTTATCTATGCATATTTATATAGTCTTAAAGTTACCACCGGCCCTTTGAGTGCAACCATAATTCGAATGTGGCCCGCGATGAAATTGAGTTTGACACCCCTGATTTAGAGGCACTGAAACTCTACTATAAGTAAATTGAAGAACATTGTTTTACACCATGTGGTTCTGGGTGGGACCTGCTTAGTTCTTTTGCATGTGCTTGTGGACTTCACATACATCAATAATCAAATCATTACAACATTGATTTTAAGTAATATTGACTGGTTACAGCTTGTTGAAGGTAAATAGTTACTTTGCAGAATAACATGATGATGATAATTTAATAAAATATGGTGCATTCTATTCTTACACATTTTTGTTTACAGTCAACCTGTTGATGCCTACGTGATGATTAACATATTATGTAATGGACTAATTTGAAAGGTTTCATTTTCTGCATATTGAGTCACTTTACTTTTATAACGTGATGGACAAACTGCTGATAATACTTCTGCAGTTTTTCTTAGATAATGACTTTAATGTTGGGGGTTTTACTTTTAAGATATTTTTGTATTGTGGTATTACTTCTACACTGGCAAAAGTATGTCTACCTCTGTGAACAATTTAAATATGTTACATTTGACTCAGAGAAATGATGATGGACAGTGCAAGCTCCAAACGATTAATATAGAAACACTTTAGCAGAATAACTTATATTAACACATCGTAGTTAGTTGCAGCAGCCATAATAAAAACAACAGGTGTGTACAGAATGAATTGTAGCATGTATTCTGCTTCCTGTGTGTCTCTACCTGCCTGCTCTTCAGCCAGCAGCTGTACTGTGAGGAGACTCTTCGGGTCGTTTGCCTCTGCCTCTGCACCTCAGCGGTGACTGTGAGGAAGAATCACCCTCAGCTTGAGTCTCTTATCACCTGATCCTCCACTGTTTCAAGTGTGCCAAGCCCACAGTGTGAACGGCTCACATTTAACCCGTTCCTCCGCTCTGCTGAATGGCCTCCCTTCAATGCTACCAGGAGTAAACGCTTCTCTGCGATGAGTAATTTTTGCTGTCGAACTTGTCTCTAACCTTTCCCTACCCTCTTTTGTTTGGCTTTTGTTTGGCAACAGCTGTTATCATGGATTTCTTCTTTTTTTTTTCTTTCGGTCAGCTGTGATTGCTCCGGGCAAAACAGGAGCAGATGGTGTTTTGCTATGCATGAATGGAGCGTTAGAGGAGTTGGACTGAATAGGCCAAGTTTTGAATGGTGTCTACACAGCACCTGCCTCGTGTAGCAGCAGGGACATCCTAGTGGCATGATCTGTCTTGGCTTCACTGCCATCGTAAAGGAAGAAAGAAAGAGACAGAGGGGGAACCTTGTTGGGTACCGTCCATATTTATTGATTTTCCTGCAAGTCGTGGCATAATGTGGTGTACAGTCAGTTTGAGTTAATTGGATGTGACACAGCGTGCACGTGTAATATATCACTCCGGTCTCCTGGTACACTTTATCAGTTCTGTTGCCATAGAAACTTGTTGGCTCTGTAATAGCCTATATTAACAGGCTAAGTAAGTTGCAATAAAAGGCAATTTCAGAGTTGGGATCCTCTGCTGAACACAAAGCCTATAAAATACTGATGAAATAAATCGGTGGCAGCGGGGGGAGAGCGAGCTGGGTTTTTACATTCTTAAATCAAGCAAGTGCAAATAAAGAGAGACTGCTATCGTTTCCATACAATGCAGGGACATCTGTCAACCTCTGGGGCATGATGATCTGTCACAATAAAGAACACGTTCTCAAATCACTGACAGCTCGCTGAGCTTTTTTCTTTCTTTTTCTTAGAGCGACTGTATAACTCAGCAGAGAATACATGCTCCAGATGCATTTGGTCCGCGATATACTGACAGTGCACAATAACATTTTCCGTAAACCATAATACTCTGAAACAAACCAGCTCCTCATCTGCTCACCGCTGTTATTGTTACACTGACAACTGCTTGTAATAAACAGTTTTTCTTTGGGCTTTCGATGTTTACGCCATGACCTTTAATGTGACGCTGACAGCAGGAGCATGGTGGTGGTGAGCTTATCTGCCCTCATTAGCTAACTGCACATTTCACACTCATATATGTGTACAACACATTTGTATTTGCATAAAAATACTATTATTTGAGTTTGTTTAAGGGGCCCTATCATATTATGCTAATGTCCAGGTTCATATTTGTATGTAGTGTCTCTACTGGGACATGTCTCCATGCTTTAATATTCAAAAAGTTATTTCTCTCATACTGCCTGTGCTGCAGCACCTCTTTTCACCCTCTGTCTGAAACCAGAGCCCAGTCTGCTCTGATTGGTTAGCTGACTGGCTCTGTTGTGATAACAGGACAACCGCTTAGTCCCGCCCCTTAGCCTATTACATGTCACTTGTTAGACGCTTTTATCCAAAGCGACTTACATACTCAATACTGTGGGCAATCCCCACAGGAGCTATTTGGGGTGAAGTGTCCCAGGGACACAACGACATGCTGACTGCAGTGGGGTTTGAACCTGATCCGAACACCAACCCACTGCACCACACGCCTCCCTGATGACGTAGGCTATATGATGTACAATGTGTTGGAGCACTAGCCAATAGAAACGCAGGCATTACGTATGTCAATGTGTTACAGAAGTTGTTTCAGGCAGGAGAGCGTGGTAGAGAAACTCTCTCTGGAGATACTTTTGGAGTGTAGCCTTTGCAGACCATTTACATGCACACAAACCTACAGCACACTCCAGGAAATGGAAAACCCCAAAAAGCAGAATGAGGCCTCTTTCATGTAAGCTTGAAATGAGGCAGAGGCAGGTCGTTTCATTCTAACGGCTTTCTTTTCACAAGTCACGTAAAGCAGTTTTGTTTCTCCATTGCAACATTCAGGTGTGGTGCTCTCACATTGCAGCAGATCCATGTCCGCCCTCAGAGTATGATTACATACTGTTAATCATTTAAAGGAAATCGGCTTATTTACAGTCATTAGCAGCCGCACCACTGCCTCTGGCAATATCACACATACAACCGCAGTCAATCCTGCCATTTCGGTATTTAAAAGGTTGTATGGGATAGTATAGCGGTGCGCAGGTCAACATGCTGGCAGATCAGATTTACCAGAACAGAACTGCACAAAAGAGGGGGCTGACCCAATGGCTGAATCACTGCATCACCAAGGCAACATTATTGAGCAGAAAACCAAGGATGGGAAACGTGTGTGTAAGTTTGCATGTTGTGTGTTCATGAGAGCTGAAAGAAGAAGACAAGAGTGTAATTATTTGCACTCGAGTTCATATTTCCTGCAAAATAGAAAATGTGTATTTATTGTTTTCCTGATCACTGTTTTTATTTATTTTTTACTACAATTCACCACATGTATAATAAACTGGATTAAATGAAAAGATTCAGATAAGATTATCAGAAAGGTTGAGCGAGGGTATCATAATATTTATACTAGCCGCATTAACTTTGCTCGGAGGCACCATGTACGGCGCTCCTTTAGTCTGAGGGGTCAAAAGTTCTCTAAACAAACGTTATCATTGGTCAGGGGCGCCAACAGTCCATCCAGCCAGCAGAGAAAGCAAGAGCCCCTCAAACAAAGTTCACTATTCATCTCAGGGGTCAATAGTTCTCTTCACAAAGCTCATCATCGCAAGGTCAAGAATTTAAGCAGAGTCAGGAGGCCTGGTTCTCCCTGTAAACGCGAGGTCATCAGCCTGAGCACTTCCCTGGACCAGGTCTTATCAGGAAGAAGCTAGTTTAATACGAGGGTGGCAGGTTGGAGTCCAGACTGAGTGAGTGGCTGCCGCGTGGGTCTGCTGGTCAGTGTCAGCAGGTCTTTTGTTACGCTCTCATTGTTTCTGTGCGATGAACGGGAAAACAACAAAAGCGCCAAATAAATCATTACAATACAGAATCCACTCTGCTTCCACATCTGACTCCTTAGTCATCCTCGGCACGGAAATTAGGTCACCTCCCGATTGCTTGACATATTCACGCCCTTCATCGGCGTCATTTAATGGTGAGGACAGGAAGAAGGAGGGGTGTTATTGACTTCTGCGTGCATCTAGGATGATATAATATTGCATGTTTATCTCGCAGACATAACAAAGTCTCGAGCAAGCAGGTGATATTTATGTATTCACCTCAAATGGAGCCAATGCAGGACAGGAGGAACAGTGTATTATCTTAGTAAATTATGTGTGTGTGTGTGTGTGTGTGTGTGTGTGTGTGTGTGTGTGTGTGTGTGTGTGTGTGTGTGTATCGAGGAAAAATATGTGTAACCTTTGTATTGTAGAGTCCCATAACTCCAACCCTGGCTGTGAGATATTTGTACACACAGTGACCGCAGTACTGAGGGGTTATGGAATAACAAGGAGCTCCATGCATTATTAATGGGCTCTGCTGTGAATCTGTTCAGAATAATAACGGTGATTTCCCAGAGCCTCATTACTGTGTGTTTTTAAAGCATGTGTTTGGTATCCATGGACACCCGCTCTCACATTCTCCTCTTCTCCCCTGCGTTGAGATTCAGGTCATGCACGGCACTTGCTGTGTTTAATTTTCATTTCATCATAAGCACTTTAAGACTGTTGCCAGCGCTTATTTGCAGTTTTCCTGCAGAGCTCTTCAGTCGGGCTTCTGACAGGACAGATGCTGCAATTAATCACGGCAGAGAAATGGGCATCGTTTCCATAGCGAGCT
>NC_047505.1:48689019-48726519 GCF_902827115.2 Pseudochaenichthys georgianus | reverse complement strand
CACATGTTGATGAAGAAGAGACATGAATAATAGGGGACACATGGTGATGTAGAAGAGACATGAAGAAGAGGGGACTCATGTTGATGTAGAAGAGACATGAAGAAGAGGGGACACATGGTGATGTAGGAGAGACATGAAGAAGAGGGGACACATGGTGATGTAGAAGAGACATGAAGAAGAGGGGACACATGGTGATGTAGAAGAGACATGGAGAAGAGGGGACACATGTTGATGTAGAAGAGACATGGAGAAGAGGGGACACATGTTGATGTAGAAGAGACGTGAAGAAGAGGGGACACATGTTGATGTAGAATAGACGTGAAGAAGAGGGGACACATGTTGATGTAGAGGAGACATGAAGAAGAGGGGACACATGTTGATGTAGAAGAGACATGAAGAAGAGGGGACACATGTTGATGTAGAAGAGACATGGAGAAGAGGGGACACATGTTGATGTAGAAGAGACATGGAGAAGAGGGGACACATGTTGATGTAGAAGAGACATGAAGAAGAGGGGACACATGTTGATGTAGAAGAGACGTGAAGAAGAGGGGACACATGTTGATGTAGAAGAGACGTGAAGAAGAGGGGACACATGTTGATGTAGAATAGACGTGAAGAAGAGGGGACACATGTTGATGTAGAGGAGACATGAAGAAGAGGGGACACATGTTGATGTAGAAGAGACATGAAGAAGAGGGGACACATGTTGATGTAGAAGAGACATGAAGACTAGGGGACACATGTTGATGTAGAAGAGACATGAAGAAGAGGGGACACATGTTGATGAAGAAGAGACATGACGAAGAGGGGACACATGTTGATGAAGAAGAGACATGAATAATAGGGGACACATGGTGATGTAGAAGAGACATGAAGAAGAGGGGACTCATGTTGATGTAGAAGAGACATGAAGAAGAGGGGACACATGTTGATGTAGGAGAGACATGAAGAAGAGGGGACACATGGTGATGTAGAAGAGACATGAAGAAGAGGGGACACATGGTGATGTAGAAGAGACATGGAGAAGAGGGGACACATGTTGATGTAGAAGAGACATGAAGAAGAGGGGACACATGTTGATGTAGAATAGACGTGAAGAAGAGGGGACACATGTTGATGTAGAGGAGACATGAAGAAGAGGGGACACATGTTGATGTAGAAGAGACATGAAGAAGAGGGGACACATGTTGATGTAGAAGAGACATGAAGAAGAGGGGACACATGTTGATGTAGAAGAGACATGAAGACTAGGGGACACATGTTGATGTAGAAGAGACATGAAGAAGAGGGGACACATGTTGATGAAGAAGAGACATGAAGAATAGGGGACACATGGTGATGTAGAAGAGACATGACGAAGAGGGGACACATGTTGATGAAGAAGAGACATGAATAATAGGGGACACATGGTGATGTAGAAGAGACATGAAGAAGAGGGGACTCATGTTGATGTAGAAGAGACATGAAGAAGAGGGGACACATGTTGATGTAGGAGAGACATGAAGAAGAGGGGACACATGGTGATGTAGGAGAGACATGAAGAAGAGGGGACACATGGTGATGTAGAAGAGACATGAAGAAGAGGGGACACATGGTGATGTAGAAGAGACATGAAGAAGAGGGGACACATGTTGATGTAGAAGAGACACGAAGAAGAGGGGACACATGTTGATGTAGAAGAGACGTGAAGAAGAGGGGACACATGTTGATGTAGAAGAGACAAGAAGAAGAGGGGACACATGTTGATGTAGAAGAGACAAGAAGAAGAGGGGACACATGTTGATGTAGAAGAGACAAGAAGAAGAGGGGACACATGTTGATGTAGAAGAGACATGAAGAAGAGGGGACACATGTTGATGTAGAAGAGACATGAAGAAGAGGGGACACATGTTGATGTAGAAGAGACATGAAGAAGAGGGGACACATGTTGATGTAGAAGAGACATGAAGAAGAAGAGACACATGTTGATGTAGAAGAGACGTGAACAAGTGGATTTTGCATAATAGGTGTCCTTTAAAGACATTTCACTCACCCTGTTGCCTTCCTCCTGGTCGTCCTCATTGATGGAGCTGGAGGGGGACGGGGTGGCGGATTTGCTGGTGGGGGGTGACGGGGCAGTGTGGGCGATGTTGGGTCCCGCCATGTTTAAGCTCAGCTGTGCGTTGAGCTGGGATTGGTTGATGGTGGTCAGCTGATTACGTGATAACATCCCGTTGGGGCTGTTCATGCTGATGATGGACTTCATCACCATGGCCGGGTTGGCCGAGTACTGGCGATGATGGCCTGGTCCAACATTCTGTAAAGGAAATAAAACAAAAGCAAAGGATTGTTAAGGAAATAATACCAAGTGCAATATCTGGAGGTGTGTAGCGCGTTGGTGTTCGGGTCAGGGAGTCACAGGTTCAAACCCCACTGCAGTCAGCATGTCGTTGTGTCCCTGAGACATGAGTATGGAAGTCACCTTGGATAAAAGCGACTAACAAGTAATAATATCTTATTCATTTCTCTGTTTGCATACTGCCTTTTGGCTTCATCGTCTTTCCTTTGTCCAGCTCAAAGACATCTCACCGTGACGCCCTACTGCCCAGTGCATGAAGCTATTGAAGCTGTATCTTTTTACCACAGAAGAAATGGGGTTGCCACGAGGCAGATGTCACCAGTCCTGGGTCCTAAATGTATCACAGGCCATGATAAATTATCTTGACACCCAAAGAGCCAACTTCATAAGCCAGTAATAGATGGCTACACAGCTCAGTCGACTCACTTTCAAAACTCTATTGTATGGAAATCTGTGACACAGCTTTTGACTGCCGGTCCCGGGAGGAGAACAGTGGACTGAGTTCTCCGGTGCTTGAGTACATAACTTCAAATGCCACGATAAACAGACCGCTCCAGCATGCATGCACCGACATGTCAGTTTAGTTTAAGGCGGCCGCACGCCTACATTACTTTAAGATTATAACTCTGAAAGTAGCAGCTTCTATATAATCAATTCCATAAATTATCTGGCTGAAGGTATGACGCTTAAGGGCTTCGGACAGTTTGCCTCCCTTCTGCCAACCGGGGTAGTAACAAATCTCTCTCACTTTTTTCACGGTGAAACATGTGGCTCCTGAAAGAGTGCTGGAGAAGGGGCATGCCACACGTTAGCATTGATTGTGGCGAGGATGAAATTACAAGGCTCCCCGGAGGGAAGACTGATCAGAAAGGCAGCGGAGTTGACATGGAACAGAGGAGGCAACGTGAACACGACAAAAACGGTGATTTGTTCTCCCTGGGCACATCCATCTGGTATTCAGCAGCACCGACCCAATCTCTCCCAACATCAACACATCACAAACCCACACACCTGGCTTTATTGAAAGAACCTTACGAATGCTCATCTTCAAAAACAATATTGCAACACCACTTCAGACGGAAACATATTGGATCTATTTCTTTCTCATATGTCTACTGCTTATCATACGTACAATCTATGAAGTGAGAGCGGGATTATATTGACATCTGAGAGGAAGACTGCGAAAGGTGAGGGTGGATGTTAGGGGGGGGGGGGAAATTTAACACATATTGTTGCAATGCTTCAAATATGGAAGCTTTCGCTGCAGTAAACAAGCCTGTGACCAAATGACTCTGATTTACATATCTGCAACCCGCCGTGTTCCAAGTGCTATTGTCATCTTCATTACTGAGAACACGATGGCTCGCAGTTCGCTCTCGGCTCGCTGCGGACTTCAAAGATGCACACACTGAGCTCATTAGTCGTGGCCATCTGTATAATAACGCGTTTGCCCAATCCCAAAGATGCCGTTTTGACTTGGAGCAATGGCCCGTTCTGCCATTCGTTTTTAGTGATTTTTAAGAAATGGCCTTTGGATGTTATGTGTTTTAAAAAGATGCACCGATGACCACAGTTACAGACGTAATCATATCACACTTAACAGCCTGCTAAATCTGCCTTTCCCACTTATTAAAGCAATAAGTGCTGAAGCCGCAATTGTGCTTTTTACTACAGTATGGCATTGTCAGTATTAGCGTCTGATTTGAAAACAAGGTGAAAGAAATCATCTTAAGTAAGGGTTGCCTTGATTGTGAATATGAATCTGGTGGCAGGATGTTTATTTGTGTCCCTCTTCCTTCTCATTTGCATTTTGATTGCAGTATTGTCGGCAGTCACAGCAGACATCGAACTAGATATTTTGATAGTCATCGTAAATCTGCAAATAAGTCCTTATCTTGGGTACACAGTGGCCAGATGTGCCCTCCTTAGTCAGGTGTGTGTGTGTGAGAGACTGTGTGTGTGACTGTGTGTGTGTGTTGGGGGGGAGTGTTCAATCTGTTTTTAAGGTCAAACACTAAAAAGCTGAAATGAAATCCCTTAATAAGAAAGGATTTGTTTAGATAAATGTAAGTTATTACGTAACACTTCCCATTAGGTTGCTTTTAATGTGAACAGCAATTATAAGCTGCTGGACAGCACTGCCATCAGAAGCTTGCAACAACAAATGAATGCCGTCACAACCACCATATTCAAATCTGCTTACTCACTGTAGTGCCCCCATTATATGTCCCATTTGTGTCCACTTGACTGTCTCCTCCATGATTTCCTGTTTGTGTTTTTTTATCATGTTCTGTTGCCTATTAGCTTTTACTTTATTTCGTTTTTTTTTTTTTTTTTTTTTTTAATAAATTGTACGGTGTCCTTGGGTGTCATGAAAGGCGCCTAAAATTAAAATGTATTATTATTATTAATATGCTGCAAATGTGTACATTATTGTTGGCCAGCCATCCACACTTTACATAGCAGCCAACCCTCCACACACAGCCATAAAAAGCGCTTGGGAAACTGTGGCAGATGAAAAGAAAAACCTATTGACAATGTGTGAAACCCTTTCCCCAATAAACACAGCAGCTGGACACAACATGCAACATTATGCATTCACCAAGCGATAAGCATCTCAACACCGATGTCGATGAAAGGCGGGCAGCAGTCTGTTCTTTAAGATATTGGAAATCAGAATTTGGGGAGAACGTATGAACAGTGGCACCATGTACTGAGCTGTAACAGGCTGAACATAATGTTAACAAGTTCAATTTCCATTCAATCAATGCCAGAGCTCTTGGAAATGTTCCATGGCAGGAGAGGGGTAAAATCATCTATATGGTAATTATAAGGATGAATCCCCCAGTAACTTTCGCCAGCATGAAAGGTCAGTCCTATTAAAGATAGTTTATCAGTGCTCTGCACATATTCCTTTACTCCCCTTCTAAACGGGGACATCATTTGATTTTTTTCCCTTCCTTTTTCAGCAACCTGCTGAAAGTCTGTGCTTAAGCCAAATGAGAAAAATGGAATTTTGAATGCTGGTAAGGCTATAATAGCATGAAGATAAATTGTTTTTCTTTCCCCTGCCCTGCCTGACTCAAACACACCGCTCTCTCTTTCTCTCTGTGCTGTGTGCACTCAGTTCATCCATCTCTCCGACCTCTCACCCCTTCTTTTAAAAACAAACCTCTATCCCTCCCGTACACTGTAAGGCCAATAGGTTTCCTCCCCATGGTTCGGTACAGCCACTGACCCATACCCCTTTTCACCATTTCTCCTGATGCATTATGGGTATTTCAAACGTGTCCAACATGACATCATTTCATTTTGAGAGCTGCCTGAGAAAAGTAAATTACAGAATCAATCATGCAGAAGGTCAAGCTGAGACTTCATTACAAGTATTGCATGCCTGCATGAATATCTTTCATTTCTGACTGACCCAATATGTCACAATGGCTGTCCGTCGAGGGAGAAGAGGAATAAGAAACGGAGCGAGAAAAAAAAAATCCACTCTCTTAAATTGATGGACAACTCATGTCAGTGCTTCTTGGCTTGGAAGGGAGATAAGAGGGAAGTGTGGAAAAACATGCTTTCTGCAACACTGCTCACATTTCCCATTTGATTCAGGGTATAGTGCTTTTTGACCAGTCAAAGCCCAGGCTATTATTCTCCCTGCAATCTACACAATATCAAATCATGTGAACAACAAATCTCTTTTCCCGCCTCACTTTCATCTAGCATGTTGCACTCGGTCCAACTCGCTATTTTCTGTCAGACATTAGCATATATTTGCAGCTGTAGAGCTAATGGCATGTGGAACAGCTGGTTGGTAATGAAACATATATAATGCATCACCTAAGTGTTAAATGTAATAAGACAGCACGGGTCATCTCTACTTAATATTGATTTGAACATCTAACAGAACTAGTTGACTTCTGTAGGTTTTGAAATCCAATCGTTCAGGACATTTCAGTGCGTGTGTCAAGAAAATCTGAAAGTGTGGCGAAGGCACCAGGTGTTTTTTGAAATAGAACCCAACCAGAGACCCTCGCTGTGCAGCGGGGAGACAATCGAGAAGAGATTGTGAATAAAGCAATACTGGCAGCTCTGACTCCAGCACTATTTGGCACTATTGAGATCCAATCACAAATCAGCAGGACACATGCTGGGAGACAAACACGAGAGTTAGACGCTTGTTAGGGGATCAGATTAAATAAATAATGACTTCAGATTTGCGGCTCGCCGGCCACATTGCAGCTGAGCAAATGTATTTCTCTTTGTAGAAGCCCGGCATCTGTGTCCAATTTGCGAAGCATACGCCGAATATTATGGGGAGAGGAATTAGCAGAACGCTTGGCAATGCACTGACATGGAAGAAGCCTTTGAAAACAGCCCAGGTATATTCACTGCTTGTTTCTCATTAAGTTCTGATAAGAGACAGGCTTCCACACACACTAACTATTCTCCACCAGTACGCATGTATACAGAAAAGAAAATGTGTTTGGGAAATATGAGCTTGATGAAAAATGTAATTGCAATAGTGCACGGTTTATTTGTTTGCCCCTGCAGCCATAACACATAACACGGAATGTAATCATGTATATAAGGTTCCTTTATCAGCGTGCTGACAACATGACAAAACACCCCTCTTAGGGCCTCAGTACATCATTGTCTCTGTACGTAGAATGCACTGCGAACTGCGCCGTTACTCATCTCATTTAAAAGTTGCGTTTCTCTTCTTCAATGAATAGAATTTCTGAAGGCATTGTCACAAGACTGTTGGGGATCAATCCCATTTACAGGAGGAATGAAGGGCCGCCACAAGCCTTCCCGCGGTACAATGTGCGATGACTGATAACGCGTGAGTAGTGTGCCGTCGACAAAGCCACGAGGCAAGGGGCAGAAACCCACATTCTCCTCTCAGCTTTTAATCGAGGCTCCGCACAATCAGAGACATGAGCCACGCAAACGGTGTTAAAGAGGAATACTGTTTCAGAATCAAATCTAATCCTCCAGCAAGTCGTGAGAACAGTCAGGAATGTAATGGTGTCAAGGTTTCGTTTCTTCCAGATGTAGAAAGCTTAACTGACCATGAAATGAAAATTCTTTAAGCAAAAGCCTTCTGGGGCTCGCTTACTGTATGCGGCGGAGATATTTTTAAAAGCCGCAATTATTTTCCATGCCAGAAGCAGGAAAAAGCTGTGAAAAACGATAGCCCCCTTCCCATATGGAATGTAAATAAATATCTGTAATATGCGATTCAACAAAGTGTCGGAGAGAATTCACACAGCTATAACGATCATGACACCTTTTCTCAAAGCAGTGTTTGTGGTTCACAAAGCAGACGCAGCATCAACAACGCCGTGTCTCAGCTCATGCCTTTGTCCTTTCCTTTCTGTGCTCCTAAATGAATCTTCCGCTTCTCTAATAGGTCTGCAAGGCGACTCGTCAGCCAGTGACATTTCCATTTTTCCTCCTCAATGCTTTCTAGGAATGTGGCATTTGGAAATGCTTCTTGGAGCACAAGACAACAATCTCACAATCAAAAGCACACATAGCGGCATCAACGTAAGCAGTGATTATTTGGTCTGCTGTTCCATGTCTGACCGTGCGTATCAGAGGGAAGGAGGATTACGTTAAAGTAGGTTCGTGAAGCGAGTTCTTTGAGGGTAATTCTCTACCACGTAAAGACAACGCTGATCCTCAACTCCGAACACATCGTGTCTTTTCTGAACGCCTCGTGTGACATTCTGGATGCAACATGAATAAAATATGACGTGTGAACGTGTGGCACTTTTGGGTCCCCGGTATACTTTAACACCTGTGATCTGCTCACATCTGCTCACCTTGCAGAGGGGGATCAGTGAAAAAAAAACGTGTGTTTTTTTTTTTAACAAAACCTCACAGTAAGTCACATGACATCATGACATGTACTCAATGCGACCTTATACCTCCTGTGTGGTAAACAGGGCCAGATGCTGTGCCAGATGTGCTGTCAACAGGAGGGGCACACAAACTGTCAAGGTGACATTACGGATCAGAAAAAGGCCTCATTAAAGGACTGCATGCTTCTGATTTCAGTGCTGTCCAGTAGCTTCTATTTAAGTCATATCTTTAGTGTGAATACACACATCTGGAGCTCCAGGAAGGACACACACTGGAGCAGGAATTGTGTGTTGACGGATGAGGATTTCTCGAGACGCAGACAATACACAGACTTCTTGATAGCCTTACCTATTTTCCCTCGCTTACCAGTCAGTCTGAGCTGTGTCATACCTATTTGTATGCTTTCACTGTCTGTCCATAGCCTTTATGTGCCTTGTATTTATTCTTATGTGTGCTTTTTTTATCTATTCGTGTAATATTATATTTTATTATA
This sequence comes from Pseudochaenichthys georgianus, assembly GCF_902827115.2. Lineage (NCBI taxonomy): Eukaryota > Metazoa > Chordata > Actinopteri > Perciformes > Channichthyidae > Pseudochaenichthys > Pseudochaenichthys georgianus. The sequence continues at coordinate 48,717,814 of NC_047505.1, read as the reverse complement.
ATGTTATGTTCATTGTGAAGCACTTTGGCAAACCCTCTGTTTTTAAACTGTGCTATATAAATAAAGTGGATTGGATTGGACTTTATAGTACACATAGCACACTCACCACAGGTTGGCCGTTGTTGACAGACAGCGCCTCCTGGTCCATCATGTTGCGTGAGATGGTGATGCAGGGCAGATCCATACTCTGAGGGGGGAACTGAGGGATTAACAGACCCCGGTGATTAACTGGGGGCTCCGGCATCGCTGGGTAAGGTGAGTCCACGTCCGAAAGACCCATCCCAGACTCGATCTCCGGTGGAGGTGTGATGGGAGGAATCTCAAACTCCTCGTCTCCCAAGCTGGGCGTATGGAAGGTCTGGAAGAAAGAGGAACATCATTACACAAAGCAACCACAGACAAAGCCTTATCTAACAGGCCACACGTTGTTTCAGAGAGAGAGAAGGAGAGTGGTGATACACTTGTCTGGAAGTACACTAAGATGTTACATTTCCTAAATCTATTAAAGTCCACTTTGAGGAAAAAGGCCAGCGCGGAGGAAGACGTCAAAAGCTAAAATATCAAGCAGCAATCACGAGAGAGAGAGGATACACGATAAAAGCTCTTAATCTTAAGGGCGGAAGATGTTGGGTTGAAGTGCAGCGAATACACACGTCACAGAGAGATGGGTTTAAAGAACATGTTCACAGATTATTAGCAAGAAGTGTTTCTTTGTGTTCCCCTCGCCTGCACCCAGAAATCTGCTCATCAAACAGCCTAATCCTTCTGCCTTTCGAATTAAAGCTTTTGGTCACACGTAATTTGCTTAGCGCCTTCTTGGAGATGGGACTGTTCACCTACTTGGGTCTTGTTTTCATCTGTGCTTTGCATTAAGCTACTCTCTGCAAAGCCAAGATATTCATATGCTCACAATGACCACGTACTGACCACCTAACAGCACGCTACCTGCCAGCTGGGGTACTCGCAAACATGGGTAGATTGGTGTGTTGGCGTCATGGCGATTGCAACAATATTTTTAAAGTTCTACCTCCGGTGACTTTTTCAAATATAACAAAACGTGGGAGTTAATAGGCGTTTATACCAATTGGAACAGGTACCGACGGTTCTTGCTCGGTCCATTTGACAGTTTGACACGGGACAGTCGGTCCTGGAAATGATAATGCACCACTTTCTGAAGATAAACACGCTTCTTTGAAACTCTGCGTTGGCTTGCTCTTACCAGAATGTGACATGACAGCGATAAGGCACGTGAAAGTGTCGTCGCATGGCTTTCCCTATTGGAATAACACTTCTACTCCAACAAAGTTATAATAACCTTAAACCTATAAACCTCTTAAGAGTTGCATGGCCTGCGAGCAGCGCTCACTCTGGTTAGCAACAAAGCTAACCACGCGTGTCTTACCCGTCTTCCTTGGCTTTGTCTCTCTGTCTCCGGTGGAGGATAGAATATCAAGTGAGAGAATCTGCCAACACAGGCCTTGATTAGGGAGTATTAATGTTCCTCGTGCTTGCTTTAGCACACAGACACTTGAAACTAATTCATTGCCTACTCAGGGCAGCTGTCTTGACAAGCACTGATGAATTCCAGTGGCAGAGGAAGTATAGAGTTTTCATTCCTTCCCTTTCTTTCCCTCTTCCTGCTTCCTACCGATGTTTCACTTTTCAGTGCTTGTTTCACGGCTCGAGAATCAGTTCTCCTTCCAAAAGGAGCTACGGGTATATTCCTCACAGCCCTAGCCTCTGGCTTGCAGAGTGCATTATAAATCACAAGCACCTTCAGTAGCAACCATTTACTCTGCTGTCAGATGCCTCGGTCCACTCAAACACCTCCAGAACTTAGTTCCTAATAATGTCTGTTCAGCAAGGCGTGAATCATAGAGTGTTTATGGAAATAAACAACAAAACTGAGTCATGGGCAAAAAGTTCCAGTAGCACATGGGAAGGATCAGAGATCATCCATCATCACTGTCTTCATTCATCATGTTCAACATCCCCTGTGGAGGAGGGTCGACCTCAGAGCCCACACGTCTCCAGCCCAAGTCTCATCCGTGTCAGATCACGCAGCTATCCCAAAACACTGGCACACTATTATAATCTCTCCGGCAGCAAAGGAGTAGTGTCGCCCCGTCCGGAGCGGTCAACACTGCGCGGGCTGCGTGTCCCCAGAAGCCCTCGCAGGAATGCTTTTGAGAAAAGAAACATATCACTTACGTTGTGTGTCTCTTGCTCTAATATGGACACTATGTGCTGGTGTGAGTCGGTGCGTTGTGGTGTTGCACATTTGAAACAGGGCAGAACTATTAGCGCCCCGGCTCCTCGGCTGCCGCAGTGTGGCCTGATTTACGGAGCCAACCTAGAGATGTGAGATGTCAAAAGAGAAGGTTGGCTTAGGTGAGCTCCGCTTGTGTAGGAGCGCCGCAAAGCATGACTGTGACCTTTAAGGAAAACACAGACATGCACTTGAAGGAGAGGAATGCTGGTGTTTAATGTCTGCTAAACAGAATGAGAGCGGAGGATACAGTGGGGGAGGAAACAGCAGATCAGTATCAAAGACGTTGCTGGTGTGCATCGCCTCGCTTTGTTAACGATGATGCAAATTAACATCTGCACCAGGGGCACTGGTAATGGAGACATGGCGTTTGTGTCTCGTTCGGGGGAGCGTGGAAGATGTCTGCGGAGAAAAGAGCCTCTCGCCGGGGAACAGAGGAGCCAGTTTCACTTGAACCCAAAGAGTGTTACAGTGTCTTGTGTCGTTCCACATAAAGCCAGTCTAATTCTGCACCAGGAGCAGCTTAGGGGGCTCTGATCGGAGATTACGAGATGCACCATCCACTGTCTGCGCATCACCAGCCTGATTGTCCATTTAGATGGTTCTGGAAGGCTCAGAAGAGCAAAGTGCCAAGGCAGACGCTGGCTTGGGATGTGCAGGCATGTACATGTTAAAGAGCGGGCAAGGGACAGCAGCACAGCCCAGTGTGTGTGTGTGTGTGTGTGTGTGTGTGTGTGTGTTCCTATTGGCAGCCACAGGGTCCAGTAATGTGAGGGCAGAGCAGGGCTTGTAACAGAGAGGCCTGCTGGTCCCAGAATGGGCATCCTGAGCAGGTGTGCGGGAACTCTCCTGTCCTCAGTGGGAAACATGGGCCAACACTGTACTGCGAACCATTTCCAGCAGTCCGAATGTTCAGCATTAAAAAAAGAGTTGGGTTTGTGAAGTATGACGAGATAAACCTTTTAAACTTGATGATTTATGCTTATCACGATTGCTTGATCAACAGAAGAACAGGACAGCACAGTAAACGTCAGCAGATATTGGACTTAATCCGAATGTAATAGTCTTACGCCACACTAACCTGCTCACACTGACCGTGACGATAACATGCTGATGTGTAGCCGGTATCATTTCCACATTTGATCATTTGCACTCAACACAACGTACAGCTTAGTCTGATGGGAATGTCATTAGTGTCCAAAGTGTTGGACATCCACAATGTGAACTTAATGTTGGTGCTGGATGAAGAGTCAGGAATCGTCATTACAAATCATCCTGAGCTGGGTATATGTAACCGGTGTCGTTAAGCGTTGTGTTTTGCGTTTTTCATGGATGGAACCCGAGCCAGCATACAGTTTGGACGATCTCCGTTTAATCACTGACAACAGATATAACAAATCACTCTTATATTCAGTTTCCCTCACAATCCCTCACGTGGAGCATTTACAGAAAGGGGCGATGAGACGTGAGGGACACAATATGAAGGGGAAGTCACCGTACACCCTCTGAGCACAGCGACCACACTTCTCAGGTATTGAACATTCAATACATGAAGAACACAGAATTTGTGTGATTCTACTAAATGATACCGAAATACAAATAAACTCCACTGCATATTTACAACTGTTACATATACATGTCTGTAGATTACATACAAACAATTGAAAGGACATTTCACTTAAAATAAACAAATGTGAAACTCAAGGTAACAATATGTGTCAGGAGATTCAAATGTATTATACACCGTGTGGGAACCGCGAAGTCTTTTTTTAAGAGATAGATGAAAACCTGTGTGATATTATCCGAGAGGCACTGAATGAAAAGTTAGGGATTCACTATTCATTCTCGAGGCCAGGGGTGTCAAACTCAAGGCCCGGGGGCCAAATCCGGCCCGCTTCTTCATTTGATGTGGCCCCGCAAGAGCTTGCAAAGAATATAATACGTTTATTATACGGTTACACGCCACTTTACAGAAGCAGGTTGCCCATAAACTACATGTCCCACAATGCATCTCGTTTTGTGACATGCGCACTGAAGAGACTTCTGCTTTCAGACGTAGTTAATGACTAAGTTATTATCCTATCCGATACTAATCCAATTCAGAGGCAATAATGTAATATAATAGGCTACATTATTTTATATATTTATATAGTTACAACCGGCCCTTTGAGTGCAACCTTTATGCGAATGTGGCCCGCGATGACATTGAGTTTGACACCCCTGCTCTAGGCAAACCATTAATAACCAAGCAGGGACACCTCATCCGGGCATTACATGAACTGTCAGGTGATCAGCCATGTAGGTAAACTTCATTCTCTTAGGAACAATAATGTTTATGCAAAAATATCCATCAAAAGTTTAGATTATTCTGCAGACCTACAGAAACATTGCATCCCTTGAGCCATCCCACTAGCAAGGTATCTTAAGTGCAAAGTGTCAACAAGCCAGAATACTGTATGCTTCTTTCAGCTTGATCAATGATAACTCTATTTAACAAAGGAATCACTGAAACTATGTTTACGGGGAGGTAAAGATGTGTGTCAGTGCATTTCCCCCTCCGATATGCAATCCTTGTGCTGCCATGGTGCTCTTAGAATATCAGGACAAAGAGCAAGAGAAAGCTTTGCAGGCAATATTCCCAGCCCTTCAATAAACGTAGTAATGCAATTAACAGATGCAATAACCAAGACTTGTTAAAGGCAGCAGCATGCAATTACCGCATATAATAGGCCTCAGAATCAATAGAGGCAGGAGTGAGGATCCAGTTTCAAATATCTAGACAGGCAAAGTGCAGCTACTCAAATGACAACATCAACCATGGCACCCCTAATCAACATTATTTCAAATTTGGATCATTTGTAGTCCATTTCTACATATTTATAGTTCATTACACAGCTCTAATTTGATTGGGAGAGTAAAGTGATACATCTGAGTGCAACACAATCTCAGTGTACAGTATCTTTCTCCCTGAGGAAAGCAGTCAAGCTTTCCCTGCTAGGATGTGTGCTTTACCGGGCAAGGTCATCTTATCTCATCCTCTAAGTGCATGAGGTAAATGATACACCAGCCATCTAAACAGAAAATACTGGGCTGTCGTTCGGCTGTCGGAGCATTCTGCCGCGAGCTCAAAACATATTGTATATTAAAAGATACAGTGTGTATTGTGGCGACAAACAGTGACTTGAGCTTTTACGATATTGCTTAAAGGTCCCGTGTCATGGCCATTTCCACTGATCATAATTCTTCCATTGTTGAGGTCTACTAGAATAGATTTATACTGTGCAATTTTCCAAACTCACATACAGCATCTCTGTAAAGTATGTGTATTCACTCTCTCCACTAAACGGCTCGTTGCAGCTCTTGCCCCCCCCCCTCTCCCTGTGAGCCCAGTGTGCTCCGATTGGTCGGGACCCGTCGGGACGTTGTGAATCACGCTGAGCTCCGTGGAGGTGTGATTTCCTTGTTTAGCGAAACACAGCCAAACTCACCCTGAGCACACACAAAGTCACAGCCGAAGTAAAAACAATAAGTGTGGCTTGATATTGAGAAAGAAAAAGGTTGATAAACGCTGTGAGAATGGGTCTGCAGAGAGGATTTCCCATCCCAACTGTCTGTTATCAGCCTGCAGCCAGGGAGGAGAGATCAGCAGAGCTGCCTGCAGCACTGAGTGTGTGAGGAAGTCCGTGGATTGGTCAATTTGGACCAATCAGCGGGGGCTTAACGTAACGGCTCCGCGGACGTAACGTAACGGCTCCACGGATTGGTCCATTTCGTTCCGGAGACGACATGACATCATGAAGTACCCGGAAGAATCAAATGGACAGTGACGTATCTCCAACGAGGCGTTTTGGGTAGTTCTTCTCTGTGTTAGAGTTGTACTCGCTACAGGGTCTACTTTGAGGGTTTTGACTCTGCAGACCGTTTACATGCATAAAAACCTTCATAACACACAAGGGGACGGGTGATAACCGGAAAAGCATGACATGTTACCGTTAAAGCACAACAATAACATCGTGTCCAACCGTCTACTTTAAGCTATGAGTCAACAGCAACAATAGTATCACCAAAGACAAACTGCTTTATAGAGTAAGTATAACGGACATTTGTGGAATTATTCATCTTGTAAATAAAACTATTTAACGCTTCCTTACTTGGCCACATATGACAAGCTAGGCTAGCTCATGGTGGCTTTTTCTGCTAAAGTTGGCAAACTATAGATAGGTATTGCTTATATATTTCTTTTAGGGTTAATTCGCCAACTTTACATCTCAAATTATGTCACTTTTTCTGTTGACCATGAACCATTATCTTAGAAAGGTCCTGCGTGGCGGAGACAGCTGTTAGATAAAGTTGCATGTTCTCAGTTAATGGGTTGAACAACTCGAGCCTCACATTGCAAATGTTAAACAACAGGTGGTTGGAAAGAACAGGCCTGAAACGCTGGCAATTGATGTTGTTCAAGCTTCAGTTAAGTTTCATCAGATTGAAGCTGAGCTCAAACGCTCACTAACAAACTTCTTAGGAACATAATTGAAGTTACAAAGCTGCTGAAAATCGGAAACCCTTTCGCAGTCGGCTAAGCAATGGGATCCTAAGGGACATCTTGCAGTTTGAAAAAGAAAAACATATTGCGATGTAGGTCTACGTGTGATTATTATATACGAATGCTAGCTAGCACCATCGCCTTGGTAACAGTTACAACTAAAAGATATGTATTCGTGCCAATCATTAAATGCAAGCTAATTGTACCCGACCTAATTTGAGAATGAGGTGTAGCTATATGCACAAAGTAGAAGGGAGTCCTCCTTAAATACAAAGAGGGTGCATCTTTTTATAAAAATCTATTTTGGTTTGATTTAAAACAATGGTGACATAATTTTAGACTGCTGTCAAAGTTAGCTATTCATCATGGAGCCCTCAGAATGGACTCTAAGCCAACGGCAGACACATGAAGAAGATTAAAATAGCATTACAGTGGAGATATTGTAAAACCTCAAAGTGGAAGTCGCATTAATCTTACTTTAGCTCAGGTTGCTGCAACAAACAATACTTAGGGTACTCCAAGAGGAGACAACCCTATGCTCTATTCTCTCTCTCTCTCTCTTAAGCACAATACCACCTGTGCCCTAACACTGGAAACAGTTGTTCCTTTTGATGAAATGCAAATGAGCTTTTTATCAAGGAGCACCCCCCCCCCACCCACCCTGCCCCATCCACAGCCCATCCCCCCCGCTCCCCGACTGCCACAGCTGGGGGCTGAACGCTCTCCAAGCAGCTTGTGTCGGCGTGGCCTCAGCAGCCAGTGGATACAGAGGATGCGCCCACTCAGCGTAAGTCTGGGGGGAGACATTAAACTTCTTCCATAACACTCTGTGGCTTTGTGAGGCGGCCACTTCACGGTCAATCACCAAACACACTACGAGCTACGATGCCACCGTCGCATCCAAACTTTGCAAATGAACACAATAGTGACATCCATCTCATTGGAGTTGTTGCTTTGCTGTGGGTTTCGAAAGCCAGATCCATCTCGCCTGCAAAACTGAATGAAATTGGCCCGTTTGAACCACAGAGGATGATGGGTATTTTTGGTGCACTTGTCTCTAATGATAGGGCAGCAGAGTGGGTGGAAGGGGAATAGAGCGGGTACATTTAGCACACTGTTAGGACTACTATGGCTCAGAGAGGCGGTTATATACCTCCAGAGAAACAACTATTCCCTTTCGTTCAGAACAACAGTACAGTACGCAGAGTTGTTCCAGCTGATTGCTGGAGACATGTCACTTTATGTAAGTGCCGGCAGATAGAGAGTGAGGGAAGTATACAATCTCTTCTTTAATACGTCTTTGAAAAGAGGAAAGAAACGGGTGTTTATAACCTCAGCTTTCAGGGATATCACTTCATCTGTGCATTCGAGACAGTCGGATCACATCAGCGTCAGTGTTCAGAAGTTAAAATGAGGCGATATCGGGTGAGCCAAGCACCTCTTTCTGCAAGTCTCTCTCGGCTCTCCGGCAGCAGGTACGTGAGCAGGTAGCATTGCAAGCAATACAATGTTGTTTTGCGAATGACAAACATGTTAAAAACTCAAATTGGAATTTCTCATTAAGGGTGATTTAGGGGGGAAATTACAGTATGAAATATAAGGCTTGTGCTTTAGATATTACTTTTACCAACTTTCCCCATTTGCATCTCGTTATAAAACCACAGAGAGATATACAAAAAGTGGAAGTTTAATTTGAATAAATAAAGAGCTTTTTTTTTTGCCGCTGCCTCTTATTAAATCAAATAACTATTCATAGCTTTTACTGCACTGTAACTTTTATTCTAGTATTTTATACCTGCCTATTTCGTCTGATTCTCTTGACTTTTAATGACTGTTTTTAAATGTATTTAAATTACATTTTATAATGTGTTTTCTTTTGCAATATGACTGATTGCTATTCAGTTTTTTGTAAAGCACATTGAAATGTTGAAATGTGCTTACTACACTTGCCTTATCTTTCCTTACATGACACCTATGAAACATATATTCAGATATAAGCAAGTAAAATAACATTCACTCCACTGTACTTGTATTGATAAGTATTGGAGTTAAGTTTGTCAGTTGAACTTCAAATGATCAGAAACTAGTTGTAATGTGTACAAATGAAAGTATACTCACATCACCAGCGAGCAGGGCGCCGTTGGCCTCGGCCATGTTCATATAGTTGTTGTTATTCTGGAACTGCAAATGAAAACAACAAAACAATCAGCTTATTAGTGTCCAGATACATTTCAGTGCAACACGAGCTCTCCTCTTTCACAACGGACACCTGTCACTCAAACAGATTGCCACACTTGGCTGTGAATGTTTACACACTGGGTTAACCCCTTTCTCTACGTGCACGGGCGCATTTCGCCACTCTGCCATTATTGCAACATGGCGAGAGGCTTGTGAGAGGCCCAGGCCAATTCAACCAGGGTAATGAGAATCTGGTCTGGCTATTCAGCTCATATGGGATGGCAATTAAGGATATGTTTGCATCACAAAGCCCAGTATCAAGATGCTGTGGCAGGTTATTAACTTCAAATAAACTATGGGAGTGGAGAGATTCTGAGGGGAAATAAGGAGGTGGGGAGTGGACTTGGTTTTCCAATTTATCTTACCCATGTTAATTTGACATTAACTCATGAATAATCTGATCTGAACATAAATTAAGTTTGTCTTTCTTATCTTTATCTATCCTAGTGCAATGCAACACATACACATGTATTCTAGTCAAGCATCTATGTGGTAATATCTGAGTTTATATCACAGTATTCAGTGGCGATAGTGTCACACGTCTAATATTAGTAAGTGAGACAGTTGATAAGCTATTAAACCCTGCACTGGTAAGAAATAACATGTTTTCACAATACACCCCGCCCTCTCAACCCACACGTAGCCTGCTGGCAAAATGGCAGCTACTTCCTTTCTTTGGAAACACAACCATGCTGACAGGTAGGAACAATGGGACAGAGAATGAAGAATTATGTGCTAGCAGCTGGGCCCGGGAGCACAATGCACCTCTCTGTGAGTGAGGAGTGCAAAACCCCAGCCTACACGGCACGGAGGAGAAAGCGCCACAGTGCGTTCGCGTCTTCATGAGGTACCACTAAGAACACATTTTTGAACAGTCGGCAGTAATCTCTTCTGTGTGTTTATTACAAAGTCACTCTCTTAAAACATTACGAGAGACCAGGAACTCCAATAGAAGGAGAGAGAAAATGGCTTCTTATCCGAGCAGAAGCCAAACAATGGTGGAAACAAATTAAGATCAGAGGGAAATGAGAAGTGCATTAATATATTTCCTATCCCTTTGTGTTTTCTCCCCATTCTCCTTTTCTTCTGAGTGAGAATGTAATTACAGAAAGAACTGCTGCTAATCAACTGCGAATGGTATCCATTAATTAGTCTATGCCCTGGAGAGAGAGTGGGGAATCAGCAGCACTGTTAACAGTGTTACGCACCAATGAGAAGCGGAGCCACGAGCAGGTGGTTGCAGCTCTATAGGCCTCTGGTGCCATCTCACCTGGAGCCGCCCTGATACACTACGTCTGACTGGAGCAGCAAGGTGCATGTTTGCTTAAAAGCCACACACATGCATAAGACAAACAGCCTTCTGGTGAGAAATATGTGTCAATAGCTAGCACTCCTTCACCCCCCAGCCGTGTGTAACTTTGAGACGTGACATGGCCAGGTTACGGCACCCACTCGGCTGGTAATTAACCTTACGCTGGGCTTATCTTGGAAGTGTTACTCTTCTGCTTTTAGATAACAAATTGAAGTCTCAGAGATATCCGTCTCCATTCAAGCACAAGGAACATTGTTCTGGTCGTGAGGGGAGATAGGGCTTCTTGCAATGCGGTCTCTGTCTTCTTCTGCTGGATGGGAATACGGTTTTAAGAGTGAGTGCTTATTGTAAACAGTTCTCTTAGAAGTCAGGAAAACCCCAGAAGAATTAAAAGGTCATCTTTATCATACTTTAATATAAATGCTTGTTTACCGTCCTGTCTCTTGTGTGAAAGAAAACTAGCTGTAAGATTCTTGATTATACTTTTTTGTCATTTCCAACGGCAGTGTCGCACAACAATGTTTCATGTGGATGACACATTCAAGAGCATGTAAGTGATGTTTCATTAAAACAATCACCTCTGTGGGGCATTGTTGAAAAAAAGACATACTGTGAGAACAGACATTGAGTGAAACACATTAGCTCCATTAGAGAAAACACAATCACGTTAAGTCCAAGTGCTAATTAGTGCAGTGAAACTCCCTGGGCTCTGCCTCTGTGAGTCTGGGTTTATTGTGTGTCCAGGGCCCTTTAAGAGCAGCTCCGTATCTCCACCGAGAACTGTGACTAACATCCCAAGAAATGTCCCCAGCCAGCAGTATCAATCTTCACCATTAAAAGCTGCACCATGTACCAGAGCCGAAGCCCCGGCGGACAACCAGAGCAGGGAGAGGAGATTATTATTGTTATTCCCAATTCATCTTTCGTGGGGGGGGGGGGGGCGTTAGCCACTCGTGTTCGCAGCAGTGACGATTGAGTCAAGTGCCAGATGAAATTAAGTGTGATTGGAGGGACCACGCAGCTGAAATGGGTCAGCGCAGACAATGAAGGCTCTGTAATTAAAATGATGTGACGTGCTAGACAAGAGCTGCCATGTGAGACGGAGAACAACCGTGTGTGTGCCAAGAAAGTATATATGTTGAATCAGAGATGTAACATATAAAGAAAAAGTAAGGAGTGGAATTACTTGGTTTTGTGTGAAATAAACGCATCTTTGGATATCCGGTAAAGCTCTATAGCAATAACCCAGGCAGTGATCTTACAAGCTTTCAAGAAACTACTGGAGCACTTCTTTCCTCACATTTCCAAAAAGCAGTCGTGTGCTACAATAAGAGACCCAAAGGCAAGCCATAGAAATGGTGCTTTAACGTAACTACGGGGCAGAAGGCTTTTATTAACAGTGAATTCACAGTTAAAGGTGTAATACGAGTTAGACTAAGAGTCAGACATGGCAGAGCAAACACTGGGCAGCCAGTGTTTTTATTTCTCCTTTTGCACCTCCAGCACATTTCTCCAATAACTGCTTAAAAGGAGAGAATTAAGAGCTTACACGAGCCCTGATCCTAACATGAAAAGACTCCACTGTCTGCATGATCGCAGGCAGACAGAAAACTAGGCAACCTCGCAGTGAATGGGATGAATTTCTACATTTTCTGTAAAGACACACCACTGCTTTTTTATTCTATGTCAAGAAAATACTTCAAGGATACGATTTGAATCCTTGTGAAAGCTTCAGATTTGTATTATCTGACAGAACTGTCCCAATCAAAATCCAAGCAACAAACATCATACATACTGCTTGTTTTTTTATGTTTCTGACTGAAGCCAGTGTCATGTTGATGCTCGACCCCCCCCCCCCCACATTTTAAATCCCAGGGCAGGAATATTTGTACGAGAGAAAGTCCGGTGGGAAATAAGGTGTTTTACAGCTATTATAGCAAACAAAATTATTTCAACCTCAGGGTGAACACAATATTGCACCAACACGACCCCCAATATGATGGAGTAACCACACAGATCCTATCAGTAAACATGAACAACCAGGATCCACAGAACACACGCCTGAAGAGCCTCTGATAGCACAGCTGCCAGCTCTGCATGCATACACATGGAAAATAAACACACCTTCTTATTTGAATAGTGACTACTGCTTTGTCAATGGTGATTAAATGATAAAGAAATACTGGAAAAGACGCAAGAGAACGGCTTTTTGCAAACGGACATTATTTAAACCTAATTTCCTTGGGTTTTGACGTGTAATCAAAAAGTCACCGTCGCCGTGCTGTCTGTCAGCAGGTAACCAATTCTTCCTCAGCACCGAAAACCGCCAAACTAATTCAATCAAGAGCCCGGGCTTTTCCCGAAACATATCAACTGCTGACACGCGCTTTTACAGTTCAGCTTGAGCTCAGTAATCACAGACTCGCATGTGTTCTCTGGAATATGACACTCGCGCTAATATGTTCTCCAGTGGTCTCCATAAAGCGCAGCCAAAGCACCGCAGTTCAAACTCGACGTCCGATCCCGAGAAACACGCGGTAATTCGCTGTGTGTTGTTTTATGCAATGTCCTAAAAGCATAGCCTACCACCAGGGCTCGTGTTCAGTGAAGACTCAAAAGGAGTAGCACTGTTTCGTCTCCTGCAAAGGCTCTGTTGTATCCTCTGTAGAAATAATCGTCTTATTCTCTGAGGTCCTCTTCACCAAACAGGCTCATTTACAACCCAATTCAGCATAAACACTGCAGCTGCCTGGTGATCCCAGGACCTATTCCCACCCAGCAGGCCGTCGCAGGGGAGAGCTGACATACTACAGAGATATATATTCCTCCTATGTGAGCAGCAGTCGATTTGTAAAACGGCTACACGTCGCAGCATGGTCACGCAGTGGGCTCGCGACCTGGGCTCTGATCTGCATGCTGGATCGATTGGTAATTCGCTTTAAAGCTCAAATCATTACTCCCGACCAGCACGGTCTTCCTCCATCAGGATTGACAGTCCTAAACTACATGAAGAAGAATTAAGGGGAAGTTCATTGTAAGCATCCCACTCTTCCTCGTCCTCTTTCCTCACCACAGTAGGGGCGGTGGATCCGGCATGATAAAAAGTCCAGGTCTTATCTTGGATCTGAATCAGGCTGATGACAGTTTTGTCCAGATCATCTTCTCTCCGACACCACACTGATCATCGTGGCCTGAACCAGTGTCATCACATCTTGCTTTGCTTTAGTAAACATAGGCCTGGGTGAACAGTTCATATTGCAGATACATCAAGCCTGACACAAACGGTCATATGTTCTGCTACATGTTACAAGAATGATATGGATCAGCTCCAACGGGATGCTACCTTTTGTAATGACCACAGACATAACATCCAGGTTATAAACGGGACCTTTTGTCTTTGGAAGATGTCATCACTAAGGCTTAAAACTATGTGAACAAGAAAGTATGGATGGCGTTTGTGTCGAGTGAACCAAAAAGCAGAGCCTCTGTACTTTAAATTACTCTACATGTAGTCACGGGGCAGGGAACTACGTTTGCATATCCAACCAAAATCACAAGCTTAACTATGAAAATAAAGGAAAAACTTAAAGCGATTTCACAGCTCGGCAAATATGTATTATGCTTTTTTTAAGCTACCCGGTCATTATGGCAGTGTTGAACGACAGGGAAAGGAAAGCCATAGTTGGTGCGTTCAGCATATTGCTTGGGGCTGCATTTATATTCAGCACAGACGCCGTGTACAAGAGTGATAACACGGAGAAACATACAGACCAGGGGGAACGGCATGTGTAAGAACTTTGCATTACTTTTAAAGTATTTGAGAAGGACATTTGTTGAGTTCACTTTGCCAGTACATTAGTTCAGGCAGAAAAGCAGTCAATCCCAGAAAAGTCAACTTCTCACACACTACATTCCCAAAATGCACTCTTATTTTATAACAAGTTACAACATGCTGCTTAAACACTCTTTCACCACAGCAGTACTATACCATTGCGGCTATCGCATCAAATGAATGACAATAATACCATAGTAATCTTAGGATCTTCTGATATATGTTGTACTTTAATTATGGGTTTCCAAATTTAGAAGCACATTTACAGCCATGCTACGGGACACATTGGTGATTAACAGGCTCATGATAGAAACACAAGCTAATCTTTGACCATGAATGTCTGATGTTCTTGGAAATAGAGTTAATTCCTTTTGGATGGAAAATAGTTGACTGATACATAGTGTGGCTATGAATAAGAAAAGTCCTATTATACCTATACTCTTATTTTCTATCATTGACATTGAATAATGCTAACATTCTAGGCGTTTCCATCATCAAGTTTTTGTGTGACTTAACAGTAACACTTTTGTAGCATGGCCACATCCAACCCCACACCATACAATGGAACTAAAATACACCGAGGTTCACCATAGCTATGTTTTCTCTGAGGCCAAGTCTAAAAAAATGCTGCCAAAACAAAGATGGTCTTAGTATTTGTCATAATGGATCCATAGTCTGAGCCCAGAAGTCTCAATTCTATGCAGGTCAACATCCAACATCGCAGGTTTTCTTTCTAGCCGTTGAGTCTCTGCTCTGTACTTTCAAGAGCAAATCCTAAAAGTAAGCGCAAGCTAAATGGGGTTCCATCTTTGATCTGGCGGGGTGCAAAGCCATTGGCCAACAGCCACAAAGGGGCTTAGGCAATGGAGAGGGCCTCAGAAACATGGTGTAGCTTTCTCACAATGGCCGCTGTTGCATGGACACACAGCTCTTGAGGAAGCAGCATGTGAAAGACTTGGCTTGGCGGTGTTGTCTTGCTTTTACTGCTAAGCCATGTCTCAAGGCTTGTTTACTCTCAGCAGCTTTGAAGACACTCCAACTCACGATGTTATCAGAGGTGTGGATTTTAACCAAGCTTACTCTCTTGACATTCTTCAGTAAAGTACAAGAGGCTGCTGTGGGGTTAAAAAAGCTAATAACCCTCAGAAAAATATGTGATTATAACAGAGAAAAATCGGTCTGCCACGGCTAATGTCTGTGTTCCTGGTTGAGTTAATGGCGATGGTTGTGTTACTTCTTGTGGTTTTTCAGACGGCTATGAGCTCTGGTGCCTGGATTCACATAAAGCTTTATTGCTCTCGCAGCAGATACATTTTTATATTCCCTGTACTGACGTTACTGGCTAATACACTCATTATAACAGGCTTTGGGAATGTGCAAAGTCAAGCGCTTTTGGAGACGGACTCAACACAATCCTTTATTTTTAAGCTGCTAATGGCGGAAAACGGAAAACGTTGAGCGACAATATGCAAGATAATAATATTTTAGATTCAAAGTATTAAAGGCAACAACAAGACAAGATGTCAGTGAATGCATGGCATTTAGGACAACTTGGCTAGATGTTATTGGTTAGGTTGGTGTTGTTCTTTCTTGACATTTAAATCAGAAATCCTTTCAACAGTAAATTAAAGTAAGCATTTCAATGAATGCTCATTTGCAGCAACATGTGTAGGGTGTAGGGATGCCAGAAACTGACCATGATCAAAATCGAAAATCGAACAGCCCAGTATTAATACTATTACTATTATTAGCATTAGTCTATATTTTGGTTGAAACTAAGCCAGAAAAAAAATTAAAAAAATAATAATAATAAAAAATATATAAATAAAATCGAATTTTAAAAATAGTTTTCGATTATGGAGACTGTAACGAATATTCGAATAATCGGATAATCGCTGGCATCCCTAGTAGGGTGTTTAATCTGAAGATGTATTTCTCTCTTCCACTTACTGCTGATAATAGTTATTGAGTTGCGCCATAGCTTTTAAAACCACACTGTAACAATACCTTCCAAGGTGTTGAGCAACCTGTGTCTTTTCTGTTATTCTTATCATAAGCCCACAGTAAGCACAAACCGAACAGTTGTTCAATCTCTCTAAATCTGAAAAACACAAACTGCTGAACGGTGACTCATATATCAGTCTATTATATACTACAGGACTGACTGTATTAAACAAATGGCTGGGCCTGCAGCTGGAAAAGAGAGGCAATACAGAGAGAGCAGAGGTTATTGTCTAATTTAAATCTTGGCTGTGTTCCCAGAGCTGTACCACATTCCAGTTTGTGGCTGTGTTGCTTGGTGCTACTGACAGAGGTCCGGCTGCAAATACTCTCGGGCTCCTCTCCAGAAATGTGTCTCAAAACCTGACAATCAACAAGTTGGCAAAGATCAACGATTAACGAAAGGGGCATATTAGGTGGAGTAATAAAGACGCACAAATAGATTCCGCACGTGCCTTTTTCCTCCGCCCCCCGTGGTTGAAATAATGCATCTATAATCATTATGACTTGATGTGCTACAACAAAGGCTCGTAAAGAAAAGTGAGTGCATTGCGCCTGTAATGTGTTTGAGTTCCGTAATGAAATAGCAGCTGGGTGAGACATCTGTGAACACATAGTAGTTACAGATCGCTTGAGCGGGCTCTTAGAAGCAATTAGCTTATTTCAGGCATTTTCTTCTTGGCATACTATTGTCCGTTCATCTGGTAGACTGACAGCACACCGGGACATCATTAGCGAACCTGACGGCTGTTGAGTCGCAGACATTGTTTTTCTTGTGACAGCAACCATCAGGCTAAGTGCTTCGCTAATGTTTTTAACAGTATTTAAACTCAAAATGTCACTTTAACATTTCCCTCCTTCAAAAAGCCGTGTGAGATTAAGATAGCAGCTTTGAATAATTACAAACACTAAGCCTCAACGTTCAATCCATATCATATCAGCGCTGACTTTTAAAGAGATTCAGAACAAAGACACACGACACGTCGTATAGTCTCAACGCAAAAAAACGATTCATTTCCTCTGTGTGAAATGACAGGTTTGGAGATCAAAGGCATGCGGGAACCTGGAGGTCTCGAAGCAGAGTTGTCTTAGTGTTCACACGAATAACTACAAGCTTTATGTGAAAGCAGTTTTTGTTGATGCAGCCGTTTTTCTCCAGACCTAATTTCCCAACTGTTACTATCAGGCAAATTAGTGAAAATCCATTTGGCAAACAAATCTTACACTTGCACGCTCATTATAGTACACACACTGCGGGTAAAGAATGGATGGCTGTCAATCAATATAATGTATAGACGAGAGTTCATCTTGTCGAATCCGTCTCCTTTTACAATTTGAAAATAGACATATTCGTACATCCTTTACAGCCGTATTGATTTCCTATCTGGACAGCAGATCCCTCTGAGCACTTGTAGTCCAATTCGTTAGTCGAAGCAGCGTACCAATAAAAGGGGGGGTCATGGCCAAGGTCTGCATCTGAGTCTTGACCTCTATTTTAGGCGAGTTTCTCCAGTCAAATGCACTCACACCTTGCTGTCCTCCAATCACTCTCCGTTTGTCTTAATAGAGCGCCACAGTGACGCGTCCACAAACCCGGAAGTAAACTCCTTCCGGTTCCTTCGACAAAAACGCAATATTATTTTGGAAAATAGCTGGACATCAGGTCTGTGGTTGAGACGCATTTAAGAGACGGATCACGTTTTGTCAGCCGGATAATCTCCACGTCTACCCTACTTTTATAATTTTCAAATCGTAAATCTAGTCGCCAGAAGCAAAATGCTAACGTTATGCTAAACATGAACTACAGCAGCTTCAACGTAAGATCCATATTCAAAACTCAGATTCAAAATGGTTCAAGTTGAAGCGTTTGTTTTAACAGTTTGCACGAGGCAGATTTCAAGCAGAACAGGGAAATCAAATTTAGCGGGAGTGTTTACGTGTTCGGTGTAATGACGTACAGCGACCTCGACAACTTCTGTAGTCCTATTCAGCCACTTGGTAACAACCATCGTTTTTCAGACACGTAAGCTCTTCAAAAGTGACACTGCTGATGTGTTTAATGTCGTAGAACAAAACGTCATCTATCTCCTCAATGTGTCTCAACCACAGACCTTATTTCCAGCTATTTTCCAAAGTCCTACGGAGAGATCCCGTTGCTTTTTGTCGAAGGAACCGGAAGTGGTAAAATGCTAACTTACTTCCAGGTTTTAGGACGCGTCACTAAGGCCCATGCTTGGCCTGCTTTCCAACTCTGCCAGTATATATTCTGCAGAGCATCAGAACGTGTGATATTGTAGCCAAAATGTCAAGGTATCCTGAGGTTATTTTGAATGCAGGAATGAGGAACGACTTTGTAACTAACCTGAAACTAACAAACCCAAAGCTTTTATTGTTTAAAATACATGTTGCACAAGATGCATTGGTCCAATTGATCTATCTAATGACACAATTAGAGATTTAGCACCATGCTGGAAATACTGACTGTGGCTTTAAATCAGAGTGAGAATTCCCACCGTCAACTTGTCATCAGCTAATACACCTGGAGCCAGAGGGGGAGCTTCACTGGACACAAAGGGAGAGTTAATCTCTTCATTCATCTTTGCTAAAGAGATCGACCCAATTAGTTTGCCACATTGACTGACAGCCCTTGTGTTTGCTTTTCTCCCTCGACTTTTCCCCCCCTTCTTAAATCAAGACTTTATGCTGGCTCCAGCTATAAAAGCCTTGAAAACGATTCGAAGAAACCGTACAACAGTGAAATAATCATGATGTCTTTATTTAAATCTGTCGAGTCTGAAATATTCACCACTGCAATTTGCTGTGACTGATTGGCCAATGGAAGGGCTGCTTGGGGATAGCTCTCCGGAGTTCGGTAATTGAGCGGATTTGACTTGGGAGAGCTTTTTTCGGCTGATAACTACATACATTCCCCCTTTTAAATGTACTTTTCTTTTTTGTTAGCCTCTGCGAAGAGCCGGTGCACATCAGAATTACGACGCTTGCAGGAAGTATGTAGGACAGTTCATTTTTTCGATTTGCCGTCCCTGGAAAATGTGATTCCACATCGTGTTGCGTCTGATGATTTACTAAAAGTGGCTGTCGCCCAGAGAGCAGTCAGAGAGTTGGCCTGGTCACTGCTCAACTGTCCGATGGAGAAACTCAAACATCAGGGACAACAGCCATCGGACAATACTCTCAATAAAGAGAATGTTGATGAAATTACTGGAAATGTCATTAATTTAGCAATACGTGAAATAAAGGCTTTACAATACTAAATAGTCATTGTTTTTTGATAACCATAGCAACCTATTGTTGGAAATTCTAATATGTTTTCTATTAGCCATATGCAGTTTTATTTAAAGGGAATGTCCCTCTCATAATTGAAAAGTTAGACGATAAGCAATCACTGGTAAATGCTTGGCTGCACAATTGAATACACTTCTATATAATTACGTTAAAACAGCACGGTGTGAGATGACAAGTAGCTTGGTTAATGTTCGAAAGACTTAGAAATACATTGTTGTTTAATTGATATTCGTAAGCTAATTTGCAAAATGTAGTCAAATTGAGTGTTTAGCTTGTGTAACATTTCAATACAAATCTCTTTTGAATAATAATGACTGCCTTCCTTTCATTTCACACACAATATATAGTGATAACTGATGAACTGTGACACTTTGACAATAGTATGGTTATGTGCTGTAGCTGGCACATACATGCGAGGGATTGAAAGGCTTAAAAAGGAATGATAAACAGTGCAGGGTAAGGGTAAGCCAACACATGTCTAATAATGAGCTGTTTCATTATAATCCTGTATGGGTAATTATGAGATGAATATGTCAATGCTGGTGTTGGCATGTTCTGCAGCCAGGAAAGGCTGAATGTACCACAGTCTTTTTGTCACAATGCTTCAAAAATGGCTTTCTTTCACATTAAATCTCGTTAATATTGTACAGAAAATACGAGAGATGCTGCTATTATTTTCCAAAACACACCCGTAATGCTCCGGGGCATGATTTGCCATTGTTATTCAGTGTTCGCTCACCTACACTTAAAACATGATCCTTCTGGATTTTAATTAAGCACCAAGGTACCTCCCAAGGGCTTCTGGCTTGGCAAAGGAAACGTCTTTGATTTATGTCCTACTTTGTTGTTTCTGCTTGAAGCTTACCTGTTATGAGAGTGTGTGGTGATAAATGCATGAACTGGGAAATTACACTTACTTGTGTATTAGTTCCTTTTATGAATGTTTTTCTACTGACAATATCAAATCCCAGTAGTGACGCTAAACCTGTGATATGTTGTCACCTGACAACTGATGATGCTAGGAGTGGGTAAACTGGGAATTGTACTGTAAGAGCAGTACATGCTATATTTGGTAACAACTCCATGTTAAATGAACACAAGCTGATAGAAATGTGCCTCGGTGGGTTCAGCATACCAACAGGATAAGACTTCTATTTATCATGTACATGCATCCCCCATATTCACACCCTTCACACAGCAGAACATAGCACAATTACTTAATACTAATTGGCACCACCCTATGGGATGCCATTTCAACAATGGTTATAATGAAACATAATTTACTGGCTGATAAGTAAGATAAGTAATCGTCAGCCAAGATCGTGCCATTTTAACAATGTATAGCTGACGGCCTACCTGCCTGTCAGCCTTCCATCGGGGCACACACTTATCTCGTGCCCTCATTGGTCATGTGCGCGTTCGTGTGTGTTGGAGGAGGGGCTCTGTAAGGACGTCTGAAGGAAGGGGCAGATCTTTTCCGGTTGCGTACTTTCAAATTCTAGCGCACTCGAGATATAAGTGTATATAGTTGTCGGCATGCCTGTCAGTCATCATGGTATGGTATTTAAAAAAAACTCTAAGTATTATATTTATGGGTAAAAGTGATTTTATGTTTAAAACTATCAATGCATAAGGCAAAAACAAACTTCATACAACTACAGGTTGTTGGAAAACAAATAATAATTCACATCCTAAAAAGAAGCCAAACACATTTCAGATAGATGAACAAACAACATATTATTGGCAGTATTCACATGTACTATAAATACATATGAACACTCCCTGGAATTCAAAAGTGTTACACGTGTTGGCCAAAGCAAATTCCGTTGCTTCAATTTCTAGGCAGGCATTACTTATTCAGTTTGCGTATAGCGTGGACAGCAGCCAGTTTTCAATGTGAAACTTTAAGTATTGGCAGGAGTGTAATCCAGACTACCCAGGTGTACACAGCTGTTGTCAATAAAAGTCCACGTGCCCCGACAAATGACAAATACTCATAAGTAATGTCATATTGTTAAGACGATTATCTTTGTATGCAATCTGGATGGAAATGCATCGTAGCTGGTGATTGAGTAAAGGTGTCTAAGTTTCTCTGGGTGGATTCAGTCGAATGTTGGATGTGATGCCATCTCAGCCTGACAAATCAAAGCCCTTTCTGAAGATGTAAGTGAATATGGTCAGCCACGTCAGTACAATGGCTACAGAGACAGAACTTGCGCTGCTCTCCTCGATGTGGCTCAGAAGGTAATGGAGTCTCCAAACTACGGGGGAGCTGCAGGATCGCCACGATTAGCTAGTGGAACTGCTGAAGGTCACCACTGCTGCGCTGAGCAGCCACAAGCCCTCATAAAACCATGCAGCGTATCATTATTTTCAAAGTGTTTCATTATGGACGGTTAACCTTGGTTAACTCCGACCTCACACTTTAATCAGCTGCCTGTAATGCCTCTGAAAGAGTGTAATCAGTCAGCTTCTCTTCTTGTTTGTCAGTGGGAGAGAAATACAGTGAAGTATTTTGAAAAGAAATAGAGAAATAAATCCCTTTCCCGAGGCCGTGCAGGTATCGGAAAAGTCACACAGTGAGTCAGAAGCTGTAAGAGACGAGGAACTAGATCAGTTTCCTCGGAAGGAATGTCTTTTGAAAGAATCGTCAGATGAAGTCCAGGGAGGGAACGTTGCCAAGGCTGAGGCCTCACTGAGCTTAATCTTGTTTCTACTTCTGCCATACCGCACTATGACCACATGTGAGAGTCCACGAGCCAGCAGAAACACACACATCACAATAAACAAGGAGACGCTGTGAATGAGCCTCGACTTCAACTCCTGAACATATCTGAAGTTGGCTCAAGATGTTCACGGACCCCGTTCATGATCCCAGTCGAGGTTGAAGGGACTGAACTTTATTATAAGGCTTGAGCTTTTACTGGGGTCCATTGTTCCTTTTGATCGTGTTACTGAATACAACAACTAGGCAGACTCATGAATACTGCATGATGTCCATCGTACTGACATGACGAACCATCAAAGCAGTGATTCTTCAGTCGCATGTTGAGAGCTTTGCTCATTCGAATGAAGATAATTGTTGAGCAATTACAGCCAAAAGAGTGATGTCATGAGTCAACAGTGTTTTCTAGAAACCGTGATGCTGATAATCTTCAATTTGTCGTCCTCACAGTACAGGTCCTGGCAATTTAAGCATTATTAACATTTTATTCTTATGTTAACTCAAAGATCTTGTTTGAGGCTTAGGAAAATATAATAATCTTAAAGCAATGTTGGATAAGGTCAGCGTGTCGTACTTTAATTCAGGTTTCCAGTCTGCACAGAGAAATATATTTGTTTTTAAGCGAAGAAAACGTATTAAAAAAGTGATTTGGAAAGGGCAAAATAACAAGAACAATAGATTAGAGGGCAGGAATACAAAAGAAAAACATTAGCAAAGAGTAGTTGACGTTTAATTGCTTGCAGGCGTTCCTTTTAACATGAGCTTGTTCTCTAAGATGGATACAAAGAAATGTCTTACTAAGTATAGGGAAGGCATAAAGGGCATACATATTCGTCTAAGAACAGATGTTTTATTTCCCTCCGGGACGACACGGTACAGCGAGACCATCCTCCATCAGTTCAATGTGTTGTGAACTTGATATCATCATGAACTTGAATTACGGCGAGAAAGAAAAAGTATATATGCCAGAGAATATCAGTGTAATGCATGTATATAAAATATCCAATCAAACTGTGGCAGGGAGAGATGGCAGCTTTCCAATTATGGGAGACTATTAAAGCTCATTTAGTGGGGGGGCTGGGTTTATAGCCTGCAGTATTATTGCTATGGTAGAGTTACTGCTGAGATAGACATTAACATTATCCAACTGCCACAGACTCTGAAAACAGTGCTTGACAATCACAAGTATCGAGACACATCAAATATTACAAAACAGTGCCTGTAGGCAGCACATGTTTCTACATCTTTTTAAAACGATGGGTTTTAAAGTGGCGCTTGCATGTTTTGTTGTGTTATAAACAGGTTGAATTTGAAGTTTGCATTTCTTGAACTTTGCATCAATTGGCTCCAACGTGCCAATTCAAATACAACTTGTATTCACCCCCATTGTTTAAGCTCTTTGTTCAACGGGTCAAGGGATATTTGCACACCTGCTACTATTGTCAGCCCCTTTAGTGCAACCTGGTAACACGCTGCATTATTGGAATGTCACGTAGGAGGGGGAAGTGGATTAATCACACTGCGTAACATGTAATACTATACACACCTGCAGCCCATTCACCTCTAATGAGAAATATATTCCTACTCAACCTGATACACGAACAGTGACTTGTATATTTCTATGAGTGCCGGCTGCTTTAGTTAGAATGGTCACGGCTAAATTAGAGGAGAGACAGAAAGCATACACCAAGTGAGAGCCCAGTCTGCTCTGATTGGTTAGCTGGCAGGCTCTGTTGTGATTGGTTAGAGATGTCCCGCCCCTTAGCCATTTACAATGTGCTAGCAAATAGAAGCGCGAGTGTTACAGTAGTAATGTCCCTATGTTATAGAAGTAACAAGGAGGCGTTGTGTTGGAGACGCGATGAGCGTTCTCATCGGTAGCCCCCGGGCTCTGGAACGACCTGCCCCCTCATGTTAAATTGTCGCCCACTCTTGAAGCTTTTAAGTCCCGCCTAAAAACCCACCTCTTTTCCCTCGCTTACCAGTCAGTCTGAGCTGTGTCATACCTATTTGTATGCTTTCACTGTCTGTCCATAGCCTTTATGTGCCTTGTAATTATTCTTATGTGTGCTTTTTTTTTTATCTATTCGTGTAATATTATATTTTATTATAATGTTATGTTCATTGTGAAGCACTTTGGCAAACCCTCTGTTTTTAAACTGTGCTATATAAATAAAGTGGATTGGATTGGATTGGAGAGACACTTTGGGATTGTAGCCTTTGAAGACCATTTACAATTCACAAAAACCTAAATAACATAACTCCAAAAAGCGTAATAGGGCCTCTTTAATATTTATACTTATTCAATTTGATAATCTCCATTAACCTGATTGGACACTAGTTAAAGTGAAAAGCAGTTACAGCTATAGGGGAGAAGTCTAACATATAGATTTGTACTAGTCCGTCCTAGAAAATATCAGAAAATAGACGGAGGACAGTCGGTGGCCTTTGCTCGCTGAAAAGAGCGTAGGAGAAGGGTTAAATAAAGCCAGTTAAGTTAAAAGGAAAGCAGCTCAACATGTTCTGATACAGTCCGTGAGCCCATTAAGAGAATTGGACATTAGATCTATGAAACATAGAATTGCTGCCTTTCTGGATAGCTTTAAAAATGAATGTGACTTAAAGGTGGGGTAGGTAATTCACTTCAGAAACACTTTTTGTTATATTCCATGGAATGCATAGCAATGAATATCTGAAGTGCTTTGACAAAAAATCTATAAAAAACCGTCATCTGTGGCGCTGTAAAAAGCACGACCAATCATCTGAGCCGGCCCGGCTAAAGTAACTGGACGGCCTACCTGCCTGTCAGCCTTCCAGCTGTGCACAAACTTATCTCGTGCCCTCATTGGTCATGTGCGCGTTCGTGTGTGTTGGAGGAGGGGCTCTGTGAGGAAGTGGCAGATTTTTTCCGGCTGTGTATTTTCACATTCTAGCGCACTCGAGCTGGTTTCTCAAACTTACCTACCCCACCTTTAACAGCAAGAGCTAACCACTAAAGGGACATTGCACGTATTGAATCAGTCGAGCAGAAGTGATTGACTGGTCCTTTTGAAAAATGCTTAATTCATGGAAAAGGCAGTTTTCTGTGGCATGGGGAGTTTTCCCTTCCTTTTAATAAGTCAGCAAGGTCGAGAGAGGCTGTCAAAGGTGTAGTGAGCCAAAACCAGATTAAAACAGTTCATCATGGTGGAAAATATCTTGTGGGGGTCTTGCTTTGATTGAAAGGGAACCAGTATTTACACAAACATAAGGAGACTCCTTCAAACTCCAACAGGAAGTTAATCTACCTTTGACCTCAGCAGATTGACTATTTTTCACGTCAGTGACATATATACAACTTGGCAACACTTGAGTAAGTGTGCTTTTGGTACTCGAGTGGAGAGGTATCTCAGTTAAGATCATCCAATCCTAAAATCCGATCCCTCACTGACCTTGAATCTGTCATCTACACGTCTTTGAGAGAAGGAAGGAGGTAAGGTTAACAACTTTCTCATCAAGGATGCTTTTATGGGGTAAGCTTTCATTGCTTTGTGTATCTCCTTACACACAATTTTGAATTTCTCTTTCGTGCTACACTGGTTTAATCACCGTCAAAATAAATGAAACATTGATATTATTACTGTGTCAAGTTTCAGTTAAAGCATACTGATGCCAAACATAATTAATATCTCCAAGAAAGGTTGCTATAAGACAATAGGCACATGTTCCTTAATCAGATCAGACGTAGCAAAGTGCTAATGTTGCTTTATAGGACACTTAAGTAACCATACATCACGTTATGCACTACCACTGTAACAAAACAAGTCCTTCATGACTTTGAATGTCGAAACACAAATGTTGTCCTCAGGCAGTTACATGGTTAGATGGATGATGTAGTGATGTTGTGCTCAAAACCTAATAACAAGTGTGCCTCTCCTGCGGATTCGTCCTCTCCGTCTCACCGCAATAGATGTTTCTGCAGCAGCCATGCAGCTACAAATAGACTTTCACTCACCAGTGTTAATCCTGAAGGATAAACATAAAAGTATACACAAATGGACTGTGTAAATACATCCAACATGTAAGCATGGATTATCGACTGGGTTTACACTGGAGCTCCAATTTGTCTCTGGTCATGAGATCACAACCCGAGGCCAGCTCCGTACAGCGAGATGTTCTTTGTCAGGACACGTGATGCCCTCTGGGTCCACAAGCCACCGGTTTAGAAACAACTTAAGAGTGTGAGGTCTGCCGAAATGAACCACGCTGAGTAATGCACACGGCGCTGTAATGAAGTGGATTTATGAGCAGTGATGGCAGGATTACAGAAGGTCTTTACGAGTGTTGATCTGGGTAATGGTCTATGTCTGTCTACGATTTGTAGAGCCTTTCTCAGATCCACCTCGTAAACAAAGCAGACAAACCTGGGCTTGTGTTTCCCACTCAGCTCATCAGAGGACACTGGGAAAACAAGTTATAATGAACAACTCAAAGGCATTGGAGTTGAGTGCTGCGAGTGCCATACGTCAACATCTCAACGTGATCAACAGAATAAAGAGAGTGGCAGCTGTGATAATGTGGTGGCACAGGACTCAGAAGCCATTAGGCTCATAGTTTTATACAAAGCTGCTACCGCTCAAGTTTAACTTGCTTTTTCAGTAAAGCACTTAAAAGTCAGTTTTCATATAAATTATATAGCTTCCCATAAATATGTCTCTCTTGCTATTGAGTCAGTGTGTGCTATCATCAGCTTTGTTGAGTGTTAAGACGTCCTGTAGGAAGTAGAGAGCTGAGCATTAACAAAACGATAACATCTGCCCTGTGGAGACGTGTGTGTGTGTGGAGCAGTTTGTCACACACAGCCTTCATTCTTAGAGGCGGCAACTACAAGTACAGTGTGTCTTCGAGCAGGCGGACTTACAATAACACCGTCTAATCTCAGTGGGAAAATTAGGTGTTTAATAAATCTGTTGAGCCACATCTCCTGACAAGCCACAATTAAAAGACTCTGCGAAACACATCAGCCATTCACTTGTAGGACATTTAAACATTTAACACGCACCTTGAAGTCATATCAATCATCTGCCCAGTTTGACAAAGCAGACAGCCTCTAATGTTACACTCCAACCCCCCAACACACACACACACACACACACACACACACACACACACACACACACACACACACACACACACACACACACACATTTAAAGCTGTGTTTGGATATGTTTAGAATGTGTGTGATGAAATGGCACCAGCTGTGTACACTGGAGGGATACACAAGGCCCCCTGGTTGAGCGGAGAGTTAACCCCTTCCCTCCCCATGAAGCATGGAGGGCAGCAAAGACAAAAGAGGCCTGGCCTGCTGTGGACACAATGAGAGGTTATTGCCCTGGGGTCTGTTGCTGGAGAAGTAAAGTACTTCCCTAATACCCCCCCCCCCCTCCCCACCCCCCAGTTGTTTAAAATCTTTGTCGTTTTAGTTTCCCTACATATGCATGGGTCAGCAGGGCCCACATGAACCATGAGCAAGGCTTCTGTTTCACCTACACCACTTTTTACAGGCTCAATAAAATCTGCTGATAATTGCAGCTGCAGGCCTACATTATCATGTCAAGTCTTACAGTCTGAACAACTTCCCTAATGGTTGTTTTTACAGGTCTTTCATATCATAGGGGAGTGGATGATAAAACACAAAGGACATGGTAAATCACTTCCTGCCCTATCTGTGTTCTGTTGGGAAAGTTAGCAGCAATAGAGGATTTGTCTTGTTATAAAGTGCTTGAAGTTCAGTTAAAAGCATCTATAAGACTTTACTGCTACTAAAATACTACAGAAGAGCAACTTGTGCATTTATTACAACACCACCGACCACGCTATTAACCATTCTAATATATAACTTGGCCAAAATACAAGTGTTGTAATGGAGGACGCCACTAGAGAGTCGTTACTATATATGTATGCATTGAATTGCTAATACACAGAAAATGGTCACCATAAATAGTCAAAAATATTGGGCAACATTTCATGAAAATAAGGAATATAGTTTGAATTCAAATTAAGTTTGTTGGTTGAAATGCTTTACTAATAAACACTTTTTGTTATATTCCATGGAATGCTCTTAACATCCCGATAGCAATGAATATATTAAATACTTTGACAATACATACATAAAAAAACGTCATCAGAGGAAGCCGTGGCGCTGTAAAAAGCACGACCAATCATCTGAGCCGGCCCGGCTAAAGTAACTGGATGGCCTACCTGCTAGGGCTGAACGATTAATCGATTTTAAATCAAAATCGCGATTCGAGATGATGCGATTATCAAATCGCAAAGCCTGCGATTTTTTTTAACTTTTTTTTTTTTTTCCATTTTTTTTTTTCCATTTTTTTTTTTTCTTCTTGTGTGTCAGTCATCCACACCAATCAGAAGTGCTGTGCTCCACATGTACCAGCCATTGTTAATCAATCAGAAGTGGCCCATGATAGAAGGTGATAGACAATCACCTGCCAAGTGCTTTTGAAAGTGCCTGCCCTTTCCAAATGGCTTCCAATGGAGCTTTAGATGCTTTGGTGAAACAAACCATCTG
>NC_047505.1:48611519-48684019 GCF_902827115.2 Pseudochaenichthys georgianus | reverse complement strand
CCACCTCCTTTTCCTCCCCCTTTGCTTCAGAGGCAGGAACAAGCAAAATGTAACAAAGTGGCTCAACACCAAGTAACTCCTGCACGTCAAAACAGACCAGAAACGTGTCCGTATCCTCCGAAGAACTTTATTTCTCCAACTTAGAAAAGTAGTTGGTGAAGCAGTTTGAGTGCAGAGTAGCTAGCTGCTAAATGCTCACTGTACTGGAGGGTTGTACAACAAGCTAAACAGCACTTCACAGATGGTGTAATTAGTGATATGATGTAGTACACAAGTGTTGGAGTTCAGCCCTCGGCTCTGCCTCTGGTAGTGATGATGATCAAAATGTGTGAACACCACAGCCACTCCCCAAACACACTAAGCCACTCCCATGAAAACACCGCATGTAAATCCATGTGACATGTTAGCATATGATAATTGTAATTACAGGGTTCTCTTTTTGTGTGCTTGCGAATGTGCATTTTGTTATTTTAACCAACATATATTCCCACATCATTATTTAATGTGGTTTCTCTGAGCAAGTTGAATTGGCACCAGTCAGTGGAAAATTACATAATGTATTTTAAAGTATTATGTCGAAAAATACTATACCTCATATTCACTGACATGCTGTATCCGACACTGTTCATTTTGTTTAGAATTCTCATTTCCACATATTATAGTATTACAGTATATGTACTCTATTGTATAGTATTTAATTTGACATTCAGGTGTATCTTATTCTAATTTAAATGTACATACTTTTCTTATTCCAACTTACTTTAACCATTATGTCTATTGCAATATATGTTGCACCATTTTATGTATTTTGCTTTTATGTTAATCTTAGTGATTTGCATTGCAAAAAGTCTGCTCTATCTATTGTGCATATGGAATATAAAGCTTGTGAATACTCTGAATCCTCTGATGCAATACTTTTTGGGTTTTAAACTTTATTTAAATGTCATACTTCCGCATACTGCAATGTGTACGGTTTTTAAAACAGAGACTTGATGTTAGCTATCTAGCATCATCACAGCCCAGTGGTGTGTCTGAACCACACACCTTTGTTCTGTTGTTTTCTTCCAGTCTTCCTCTTGTTTATTGAATTGAAGTCATAAAGCTCCAAAATCAACGAGACATTTTCAACATGTAGAGACGCGTCTTCGCCTCAAGACAAACTCACGGCTGTTCTCCTTTATTCACGTCTTGATTACTTTCACCACCGTCTAAATTCACATCATGTTCTGCTTGAATATATTATTAGTTCCAGACTAAATGAGGTTCTTAAAGTCATGAAATCAGTACATTTCTCCGAAGCCTATTTCTATTTCTTTATGTCCAGGTCCAGTGTATAAATACATATGCAGGACAGAAGCAACGTCATGGTAACCAACTTCAAAAAAGTTATTAAGTACACTTGCTCTTTCATTTACAGTGTTTGCACTCTTACTAGTGTGTATATATTCAGCTGCTCTACGGTTTTCTGACAGTGGGAAAATGTAATCATACAGATACACTTGTTGCACTCCATCTAAAGTTACGGAGAGCTTGTGCTCTAAAGTGCAGGGACTTGAAGAGTAATCATTTCTAACCAAGGTATCCACAAAGCTGAGCAGTTATAAATATGCCCTGGCTACGGCCCTTTCATAACCCCCAAAACATGCAATCATAATAGCAATAAGCTATTAAGTAATTCTGAACAATTGAGCAGAAAAGACAAATAGACATTACAAAGCTAAGGTGGAGGTGGTGTTGCTTTGAGGTCGCTGAGAAAACACTACATCCTGGTTTTGTTATCCTAACTTTAGTATTTGACTTGATTTAGTTTTTTTCTAGACTGTGCAAACAAATTAAACAACCCTCTTTATTTTATTTTTTATTTAACCTTTATTCAACCAGATGAAAAGCATTGATATAAAATCTAATTTACAATGCTGACCTGGCCAAGAAGGCAGCAACGTTACACATAACACATAACACGGACATATAAAATACAGAGAACACAACTAAGTAAACAAAAACGAACAGCAGTCACTACATTGTGCACATTCGGACAGTAAGAAAGGTACTACTTATTACTGCAAGAGCAGCTGGTGGTAAGGACCTCAGACAACTTCAATTTAAAACAGGCTATAGGGACAAGTGCCGTCAGTTTGAGGCGTGATTGAAGGTCATTCCAAGACCAAGGCCCATAATGAAAAAGACTCCCTTTTCCAGCCTCAGTCCGCACGGCAGGAACCTGGAACCGTATCCAGGCACTGGATCTGAGGTAGGAGTCACAATCTGGAGCAAATCTGTATGACGTTTCCAAAATGGACTCCTATTAATATGTCTTCTTAACCGAAAACCCTGTTATCAATGTGTTATTGTGTTTCATGTATTGTGTCTGGATGCTTGTCTGTTGATGTTGGACATGGAGCTGCTGTGACGCAAGTCACATGTCAGACTTGATCTGACAAATAAAGTAATATCGTATCGTATCGTTTTTAAGTTGAGGCAAACTACAGAAATCATCAAATGGGTAACGTGGTGCCAAAATTAAATTGACATTTTTCATCTTTTATTTGGACTGTTGACAACAATATAAACAAATGATCATGATAACAGAAGTTATTCAATTGAAAATGTGTTTTTCAAATACAATGTACCCTTCTGATTGTGTCCGTACACAGACCTTTGACTCTTTAAAATGTAAATAGAAATGTTTTTTTGCAGTTAATAATTAAAGTGATGATTGGAGCAGGCAAGATTCGTCCCAATATCCAGCCACATTTTTGTCAAAGAAATTATTTACACTTTTGTATGCCTTGCCACGTGACCAAAACATGTGCACCTCGACTCTCTGGTGTTTTCTGTGTACATGCCGTTTTTGTCCATTCCCTCCAATACACGTGTCAGTCTTTCTTCTCATTTCCTGAGTCAGAGATTCTTTTGGAGCACTGGATGAGAATAGGTGTTAACCATGGGATCCATTTGTTTCGAAAACCTCTCAAAAAGTAGGTAGGTTGTCGTTAACTGGTAACCCAGTTAACAGTTTGTGTTGAAAGAAAGTCATAAATAAACAGAAAACCTGTGAGTAAAACAGTTTGCAGTAATATTGGCATAGTGTGAAAGGAAATGAAGAGTTTTCCGAGAACTAAGGAAGGGGAAGTTTACTACAAATGGTTCTAAAATCATGTTTATATAGTAATTTAACTAAGACATCTAAAGTGGGAATATATCAAACAAGAGGAATAGTTAATTTGAGGACAATTAAAATGATACAAACCCCACAAAATCTATTTAGCATAGACATTTTCCCTGCCCACATCTTGAGTTTGCATAAAGCACAGGTGTCATTAATTAAAACTAACATTAACATTTGCTGTGGTAAATTAAACTGGTTAGCCATGTCAGTGAGACAGCATGCACAATACTATTACCTTGGAACATGCACACCTGAATGGTTGCAGCCATAATTAATGACAGTAATTACAACTGTGCTTTTCTTGCCACACGTCAAGATGACATGGAGTTCAAAAGAAGGACACTTATTAAAACAATGTTCACTAATACAAACTGTCATACATATAAAGACTTGAATATATTGAGAATTGGTGGTTTGGTTTAATGCTCACTCTTCTTCTGGTTGAGCACACAGAAAGAGTCTTTCTATTCACCTGTCACATTCAGCTCTCCACAGAGAACAGATGAGGTCAGAAACAAACATGAAAATCAATGCTATCGGCCATGAGAATACATAAGCTATGCAGCTGGAACATATTTGTCTGCAAATATCCGGTTTTCTTTATTTACCATTACATATCGGTACATTCTCTTTGAGTGAATATCCACTCATTCTTCAATTAGCATCCAACAAATAATGTTGAACGCTTGTGTCACCGTGCTCTGTTTTTTTATTGTATTTATTATTTTTAAAGGTTTTCAATCGTTTATTTGAATCGGGACAGTGCACATCGATGAACACAAAATGCTTTCAAGCGTAAATTAGCCGGATTTTAGCTTTAAGCTAATTTCCATCCGCAGTCCCCTCACATACAACATACAAGAACATGACATGCAGAAAGAGCATGAGCAGCTACAAGCATGTACCACATGGCAGTACAATGTAGCAGCTATGGTACATAACGTTCGATTCGATATTCCACAGAAGATTTGATGCTTCTGTGGAATCTTATTACAATACAAATATTATATAAATGTGCCTGTTATTACAAAATGAACATTGGCTTGTACGGTATCCTGCTTTTATAAAATTGGGATTGGGAGATCTTAACTTTCTTAAAACACAAAGTGTGTCTCATAAACAACTTCTTGTTTTGTCCTTTTTTTAAGATATAAGGTCAATTTATTTATGCCTAAAAGTCATCAAAGATTAACAAGAATAAAGGTCACACCACTGTTTTTTTCAAATCTTTGACATGCCAGATAACTTTGACTTCACACACTTTAATTAATGGATGTTTACACTACTATAAATGTTAGCAATAATACGAAATACATGCATCTGTATAGAGTAAAGTGCATGTGTGTCTATCCCCTATGAGGTTGCTTTGAGCACTTGTTATGAGACAGTAGGAAACACTGCTAGTGGGATGCGTGCTGGCATGTGTTGTACGCGAGCTTAATCAATGACATACAGTGCTAAACTCTGCTGCTGTGCTGCAGGAGATAATCCTCATCTGAACGCTCTCCAGTGCTCGCGTAAAGATGGTCAACAATCCATGATAGTCGCCAAGAAATCTACTTTGTAATTATGGACACATTGATGCAAACCATTCTTCGTCATGTTCCTGTTTGATAGTGGCTCTTGCATGCATAACGAAGCAACGCCCTCGTATGCTACACACACTGATACGCCCACCCAATCAAATCTCATTCACTCTTGCACATACAGACACTTGGAAAAAATGCAATCACCCACACACCAAATATCAGATAAGAAAGCTCCTCTCCGTTCCCATTTCAGCCTGATTATTGGATGTTTGGCTTTCAATATGACACAAGTGTGATGTATGTGTGTGTGTGTGTTTGGGTTGCTGTTTGTATTCCTGTTTTTAATGTTGTTTGGCTGTGCAGCCACGGAGCAAAATTAATTTATTTTCCGATGGTTGTGTATGAGTGTGTCGGCCAGATGAATTATGCTTTTCTACCATATGTCATTTCCTCTCAGCCTGGCAACACTGGA
Source organism: Pseudochaenichthys georgianus (assembly GCF_902827115.2). Classification (NCBI taxonomy): domain Eukaryota; kingdom Metazoa; phylum Chordata; class Actinopteri; order Perciformes; family Channichthyidae; genus Pseudochaenichthys; species Pseudochaenichthys georgianus. The sequence goes on along the minus strand of NC_047505.1, from coordinate 48,678,849 downwards.
AGCATTTGGTAACATGAAAACAAATTATCTTCTGCTGGGTCCTGCTCACATTCAATTAAAGCGGTGCAGAGCAATTATATGGAGGTACAACAGAGTAATAAATGCAAAATAATGAATGAGCCTAATAATCTTTATTTGCTGTACGATCCGCTTCATGTTGAGTGTGTGGTTCTGTCAGTGTGCGACACCATCACAGTGACTGGAGTTCCACCGAAGACATTTTTTGTGTATTTAAATCCTGTTTGATTGGATGCGTGCTTTTCACACTCAGACCTATTATAATTTCTATCACCGTCGCTCATGGAGAAAATATGGATGAACAGCTAAAAGTGTTGTTTAATTTGTGATGAATATATCAAACATAATTTAGTTATCAGTAAAATGTTGTGATGTGACATGAAACAACAACAACAAACATTTTTATTTTTTATTTTAGTCAGTTTATTGAACATGTCAGAAACAAAAACATACAACAATAATATAAATATATATATTCTCTTTTTTCCTTTTTTTTCTCACTCAAATTAATAATTATAACAAAGTACAAAAGAACAAATAATAACAACAACAAAATAATAATAATACTTCTCAGATAGTCTCTGTCATGTTCAACAGGAGCAAGAAGAAGCTTAAAAAAAACTTTTCTGGTCCTACCCCCTCTAACATATATTTGTCTTATAAATAAAACATTAGGTCATCGTCATCAGCGACATGTTTGTCTCGTTAATTTGTTTTTTTACAAAACAATCAGAAAGAAATTACTTTTACAAGAAATAACAACAAATGGGATTTTACAGGTCCTGTTCAGAACCATTAATGATTTGGCTCCTAAATACTACTTTCAGTTTAGATAGACTTGTACAATATTTCAGTGCATCGTTACAGTTATTCCACAGACATAGAGGAAGAGATTAGTTTTAGTATTAGCAGGGTTGGGAGGGTTATTTTAAAAATGAACAACAGAACAATGTTACCTTAGAAAATAATAAAACAATATATGTAAATGTTTCCTCTGCTCAGAGATTTTATTTGGAAACCATTTTACCGTCTTGGGCGTTGTTACCCTAAGATAAGATAAGATAACACTTTATTTATCCCGAAGGAAATTGTTACAGAAGTTACAGTTACAAAAATACAATAAACACAGCAGCATAATAATAAAACTGTAAGCAATTCAATATATACAGGAAACATAGACGGTCACATCATTAATGTAAATATTAACAGTATTTAGTCGTGCAAAAAAACAACGTAGTGGCAGATACGTAATACCCTGGTTGGTTATCGTTGCACAACCCAAAAAAAACCTTTACACAGAGGGGACACATGTATATGTATAAAAGACGTGAAAAACAATTTTGCATAATAGGCGACCTTTAAGCTTATTCAGGCAGTAGCCGATACACCAACAATGAAACACATGAGCACATATTACAGTTTAAAGAAGCAGAAATCAAATCTGAGCTGACAGAAAATGCTCCGTTTTCGTTTAACATACACTATTTTAGTGGCTCTTTTAAGGTTTTTAGAAACATATTAAACCTGCTAGTAATCCCCTTACTACCCCGAGTATTACTACAAATTGAGTTATTAATATATTACTATAATAAAGCTTTAAATGCAAATATTAGTTAAGAAACAATTCAAGCTGATGAGCGAAGAGCTAATGTATTAAGAGATGGTGTTTTGCGGTAATATTTAAAATAGTGAAAATACTGAAAGCAGTTGAATAACAATTATTTATAGTAAATGTAAGTTGAAGTGTAAGCACAGTTTAAAGTTGAAGTGTTCATTAAAGCGTAAACGCTGAGTGAAGTATCAGGTGAAGTGAAAGTGCGGAAAGTAGCTGAAGATTCGGCTGAAGTCAAGGGTCTGGCAGGAGCTGAAATCGTGATAAATTGATCTGATGGTTTCAGCTGAAGTGTAATCACTGAAAGCAGGTGAACTCTCAGTTAAACAACAAGACATCAAAGCAGAGAGCATTTAAGCCCTGACAGCAGATATACTGTCAGGTAAAGAGTGAGAGACAAAAGCAGTGTAAATATCAGCTGAAGAGAAAGAAATTAAGGCAATTCAAATGTTTGACATGTCACTGAGAGCAGTGAATTGTGTCGAATGTCAGTGTAACTAGTGTAAGGTGTTATCCAAACAGTGACAACAATTAAAATGGCTATTGCTGAACTGTCTAAGATTTAAAACAGGTTTGATACCAGCATGTCTAAAACTTAATTAATAATTTCAACTTTAATTAAGAAACAGGATTAGGTTGACAACAAAATACTGAAGAAGGCAAATGAAACACTAGTCAGTGAGTAAAATGTGGGAAAAACTATTATTGTTATTCTTATATAACAGTAGTCAACACATGTAAGTGTTAACTACTAAGCTACATTTAAAAAAGATAGACGAAACACATGCATTGAAAGCAGCTTAAGTTGCAGTGATGTATAAGCAATGACAACAGTTTAACCATAATGAAAGAAAGTGTAATACTGTGCTAAACTGAGGCCCCGTTTACATGGAGACGGTTCGGGTTGTATCTGCTACTTTTTTCTATCGTATAGAGATGGTTCTTTCACACGAGGCCATAACGGAACCACGGAAACGGAACCACGGAAACGGAACCACGGAAATGGAACCACGGAAACGGAACCACGGAAACGGACCCCTCAAACGATAGTGGGTAGATCTGCGGACGGAACACTGGGGGGTCAAACGGCTCAGTGTGTACGCCCTATACGCCATATCCCCGCCGCTTCCCACCTCTCCTGCTCACCCCCGTGTCACCCGCGTCATTGCTGATGTATTTCGCCAACAACAACAACAACCGAGTGTTTCGAGCCGAGTGTATCTCGCAGTGCACCCAGCAGGAACCTTCCAGCTAGATATCGATATGGACATAAACGCGAGTGAAGTCTAATCGGACAGGAGACAGAGATCAGAGATCAGCTGCTGCTGACGGAGACACGCAGGAGAGGGGGGGAAAGAGAGGCTCCGTGTATTATTCTTATATTATATATAGTGAGTCGTTATTAATTTGTTTTAAAGCTCAATAAATAACAAAGAACACCTCTGACCGGCACTTTTCAAATTTTGTCCGGAAGATTTCAACTTTAACGGAAATGCTGACCGCCGAAAACAAATTCTAACGGAAACTCTGCCGCACGGTTCCCTCGTCCCTTGGAAGAGGCGGAGAGGTGGGTGTTTTTCATCTGCTGGTGGACTACCGGAGAGATTTACAGCAGGAGCACACGCTTGCCTCGGGGAGGGAGAAAACGAGAAACAGCCAGAGCCCTGCCTCTCCCCACCTCTGCTGCTAAATCCACCGCGAAGAATAAACAGAAGGGCAACCATGGCAACCATGCTCGGGAAGTCTTCTTCGCTGCTTTTGGTGTATTTTGTGGCTGAAGTACAGCGCCACTTACAGGCCCGGCATATGTACTACATCGTATCCAGCGGGTCGAGCGGTCTCGTGTGAACGCACACGTTTATTGAGCCGATTGCGTGTGAACGGAAGACTTTTTTGATATCGAATTCGGATCGTTTTCATTTCCGTTCCCGTGTAAATGGGGCCTGAAGGGAAGCACTAACGAGTGGTTGAGTTTTCTTGGTTTGCAAAACAGCTCAAGGATTTTTGCACAATCACTTGTTTGAAAGTAAAAATACATTTATACATGTTGTCTACATTGTCAAACGCTGAAAAACTCTTTGACCTAAAGCTTCACATTTGTACAGAAGAGGATTAGGGCAACATGAACAAAAGAAATTGACGATGTGAAAAAGAAAAAAGTCAGAATTCTGAGATTAAAGTCAGAATTTTCTTTTCATGTGGCCCTAATCCTCTTTGCTTCTCTGAAAACTATTTTCACTTGTTTTTCCCTCCTACTTGTTTGGTTGTTGTTCAAAAACTGAACCTGACAACATGATGTAACTTGAGGTTACCTTGACACACACTGGCCATGCACATTCACATATTGTTGTTACTCAGTGGACCGTGCAGCAGGGTTAATTAACTACCTCTGTAGCCGCACTGCGCTCTATTTCGCTCCCTAGCAAAACATTACTCCCATCTACTCCGTGTAAAATGGATAGTATAGTTTTTCTTTAGTATACGGAAGAAGTGGACAGCTTTTCTTACAAAGAGCATGACACAACAAGGCCAGAGAACATTTTAATTGAATCCAGAGAATGAAGGGTTCTCTTCTCAGAACAACGACAACAACAACAACAACAACAGACATGCCATTAGGAGAGTATGATGGGGTTTAGATGCAACACTGTGCAGCTGTTTCTGGGGAGTGTTAATGAACAGCCACTTCACTGAGACTTAAAACACACACACACACACACACACACACACACACACACACACACACACACACACACACACACACACACACACACACACACACACACACAACGGACCGATTTAAGTCTGACACCCTCTCAGAGATAGACAGTGGCCTGCAGCTAGACACTGAAAACATAAGGGGATAACACACTCCACATCTCACAGCAACCCTTACAAAACTCTTTCCAATTTTCACTGAATTCATGGTCAGTATAAATGATGATAATAATTATGCTCTTTAGTTATTGTCCACATTCATTACAACAATTACATTTTAAAGTTGTAAGGGTTTAAAGGACAAAGCAATAAAGTATAATCAATGTAGTTTCTGAAGTGATAATGTGTTTAGCAGCGTTTAGGTCTTGAGTCATTACAGAGTCGCTCTGTCTCTCTCTTGCCCTCTTGGACAGATTCCCTAAGTGAAGATAATAGCAATAACATGATCATGAAAATGAGATCTTATATTCATGAGAAGAGTTTTGCTCAAAGATAAGCTACACCGTGTAGCTTAGAGAATATTATTTTCAGAGATGAAGACATTCATCGACAAAGCTGTGGCATTTTAGTGGCAAGCTGAATCATGCGCTTGAATAGTTTTTGAAACAACAATAAAATTGTCAATCACACCAGTTCTGCGTGCCAAATCAGCTCAAGGTTTGGCAACATTATGCATGTTATCTTAAATAGTATTTAAAAAACACATTGCTTATATTAATATGTAATGTATGACCAGTAAATGTACTATCTATCTAAAGTTAAGTTAATCTCTCAACAACACCAAAGCAAGTTGTTTCCAGTTCCTGACCCGATCCCCACAAGCTTTCTGTTGTTATGGCCGAACAAACCCAAACCCAGTTAATGTAAGCTAACGCAATCAGTTTATGTAACCCTTTTCATGCGAGTCTTGTTATAATTAGTGAACAAGACATAACACAGAAAATAAGTCCATTGTTTTATTCACTTTTACAAATATTTTTTCACTACGAAGTTGCACCATGCCAAGTACAGTATAGGCCAAATCCTACATGTCCCATATCTGCACTCTAATGCTACCTACCTAGCACCAAATAGCCTCGAGACAGAGTTAGTTACAATCTTGTAATCATAGAACCATAGTTGCCTGATATTTGATGGTGGAGACCAAAAGTGAGCTAAAAGTTGAATAACATTTTAAAGCCATTTTGTGACAAGGCAAGGCAAGGCAAGGCAAGGCAAGTTTATTTATATAGCACTTTTCAAAGCAAGGCAATTCAAAGTGCTTTACAAAAAATGAAAAACATTAAGCATTAAAAAAGAAAAGCTAATGAAATAAACATTAAAAGGAAAAATACATGGATAAAAGTTACAGTGCAGTTTAAGACACACAGATACAGTTACAGATAAAGGTCAATGTTGCTCTGTGAAGGCTAGTTGTGGAAATGTTGTTTCACCATAATGTATGATCCCAATATTAGCCTTACTAGATATTATTTACACACGGCATCTATTGCACGTCTGTCCGTCCTGAGACTGTCCTCCTCTGTTGCTCTCCTCGAGGTGTCTTCCATTTCTCCCCATTAACTGTGGGGTTTCTTTGGATGTTGTTCCTTGTACGATGTGAGGGTTCAAGGACAGAGGGCGTCATATTGTCATATTGATATTCTGTACAAACTGTAAAGTCCAATGAAACAAACGTAACATTTGTGATATTGGGCTATATAAATAAACATTGATTGATTGATTATGACAAAGTTGTATTAACAGCATTTCCCTCGTGCACCTAAGTAACTGGTGATGCAATAGTACGGCTTCAAAAGACAAATATAAAAACAATGTAGCCACCTTCACGGCCCGTCCACACTACAGCGTCGACAACTCCAATCTGCCCATTCACTTTGAATGGGGTGACGTCACGTTGCCTCGCTTTTTCGCCGAACTGAATTGTGGGTAGCATAGCGGTCCGTCTCCGCAGCATAGCGGTCCGTCTCCGCCGGAGACGCTACTCCGCCGGAGACGGCGGAGTAGCCAGCGCCAGCCAATCAAATCCCGTTTCGGAAAATCTGACAGCTCAAGCCGTAGCCAATCAAACCGCGTCTAAGCTGGGAGAGATATCCCGCCGTTCATTTCTATATTTCAAAAAAAGATGGAGGAGAAACTAACTATCGCCGTAGCAAATCACCGGTTTTGTATGACCAGACCCTCTTCACCTACCGGGATACAAACCGGAGGAACCAGCATGGAGGGAGGTGGCAGAGGCAGTGGGGAAACTGGTAGGTTTTCGACTGTTTGGGGAGTTTATATATATATTGCTCCCATAAAATCCCCGGGGGTTTTTGCTTTGTATGTCGGGGGCGGGAGATTCAGGTGATTGGTTGTTGGTCGCATTGCTTGAATAAAATCCCCAAGCTACAGACACGCCCAGCTCCAAGCTTTTTTTGAAGCTATAGTGTGGACGCTCCGTTACTGTAGAGTCAGGTTATTGACTGATGGGTTAGGGTTAGGGTTAGGTTTTGGGTTAGGACGACAAACCAACCGGAATCGACTGTCCTACTGGTAAAGAGTTAGAAATGAACCTGTGGGCAGAATATCTTGAATTGTTTTCTTATCAAATATCAGTGCACTGGTTTGCCATTTGTCTCCACCCTTTATTATTGCATGAATACTGAGGAACAGCTGCATTTAACAGGCGTCTGCATGTAACCGCAGCTGCATCTTATAACATCTCATCCTGTAATGGTTTTAGCCTCCACGAACCAACCAAACAGCGCTATTCCTGCCTTCCAACCACTGTGTTTGCATTTGATGTCCAGCGCTTGGGGGCCATTACCTATATTACACATTATCATAATGATGAAGGCGATTAGACATTAAAGGTAGACTGGATTTATTTTATTATGACTGGGTTTGCTGTCACATTCTTAGTGTTAAAACATATCTGTGCCTCTTAGATTTTCACATGAACATAACACAAGTATTGCCAGCTGCTGATTGTATTCAATTCATGAGCATGTTGTATTCAGAGACTGCTTGTTAGTACACGCATGTCATTTCTAAACAAGAAAGCAGTAGTTTTGATGTTGGGTGTTTTGAATAATATGTCCTGCTTAATATTCACATTGTGTGTAGAATTCAAACATGCCAATTAGCAAAGACAATTGAGTCAGTAAATACAATGTGGATAACCTCCTCAAGAGTTGCACACAAAATGAAATGATTTGCTTTTGTAATCAACGACACCTGTGCACTCAGTAAAAAAACAAAAACTTTTCTGTTGCTGGACATACCGCTGGCTCTCTCATTACAAGTCTAAGGCGTGTGGACCAATAAGGAACAAGGACTGCATACTGAAAAATCTGCAGGATACTTCATTATATTATTCTCAATTAAAACCTGTCCTCAGCCGCGTTAGTCATCTTAGCACTCACCATTCATACTAATTAGCGCTTGCCTTCCATGCCACATGCTGGAAGAGGATATTTCAATATCCCATTAAGCGATTCCAAGATATGCTGTGATTGACGTTCTCTTAAATCCGGGAGCTAATTACATTATATGCTTCAGTTTTCTTTTAATAATATTAGATTTCCTCAGGTTTTTTGAGTATTGTGTTGAACTAAATGTATTTAATTCATCCACTTATACCGTGTAAGAGGAAGAAAGTAGTAAAAACACTGGCACTGGCACGTAAGTAAGTAAACACATATCAAAATCAATTGAAGTATTCTATTACACCATAAAAACTAAACAGAGACCACATTTACATGAACAATCTAAACCCTCACTATTCACTAGAGGGACTTAGCTGCCTTTTGATTTAGGATGTTTACATTTTTTGTGGCACATAGGCGTAGTGTGCTTCACTCGATATACTGACTTGCTTATTTAAAGCTGTCTAAAGACCTAAATGAAGTGTTTGTGCTGAGCAGCTACAGCAGATGAGCTTCGTGAATTTGCATCTACTGTCAGCAGATTTCATCAGGAACAATTTTTCTAGCATCACAACGAGATTCCCTTTACGGCTTCTTGGTTCATATCTCAGAGGAAAGGATGTCTTTTTAAAAGGGGACATATTCTTCTGTTTTAGTCGAGTTTCTGCTTGGGTTTTAACTTGAGCATATGTATGACCTTCTGTCTAAAACGCTTAGTCTTAGTCTCTTTAAGGCCCCCTCTTAAAAGAGGTCAGCTTGCTCTGATTGGCTTGCAAGAAAAATATGATGCACCCTTGCAAAGATAGTTGTGACACAGGAAAGCAAGACAAATAATTGGTTGTTGAATCATATGTTTTCTGATCTAATAGGAAAACCACAAAAGTACATTTACAAGATATGTCCTCTAAAAATAAAAATATATTGCATTTTATAGTGTGGGTGTACTGACTCTTTAATTTTGGCGTCCTGGGATCTTATTTGTAGAATGCAATCAGTTATTCTGTAAAATGTCAGTGCAAACCTCCTCTGGTTTTTCTCCTCTTAACAAAAAACAAACAGATTTTTGTTTTGCTTTCCAAATTACAGTGTTCACGAGGTAATCGTCCCCCTACCTTGTATTATAACTGTCCCCTGTCACAGAGATTATGATCTTCTCTCAGCACACGTGAGTGTCGAAACACCATGGAGTACAGGGGAGTGAATAAGAAAACCATTGGTATGTTAATCAATGCAGTCATTTCAAATGACAAATAGGGTGGAATATTGTTCATCATATTGCAGGTTACATCATTTAATCATTCTAGTTTTTTTGTCTTGATGGAACTCGATGTAGTCATGAAAATGCCCTTGTTGTGCCTTCGTATACATCTCATGTCATCTTGAGTCATCTTGTTGTCGTATTGTTTTATCTGCCTCTGATCCTTTTATTCTTCAATTTTGTACTATGTTCAATCTGAATTTACTTTAAAATAAAAAAAAATCTCTATTGATTCTGACTTTTTTACATCCAACTCAGGTTTATCATTGCTTTGAGAAAAAATATTATAAAATGCATTTACCCCTTTTAACACTAGAACCGCCAGAGATATTTTATACCTAAAACCGCCACCGGGGTCAAATTGACCCAGCATTAGAATGCATTGATTTTCAAGGTAAAAGTATTGCTTTAAAAAAAAAAAATGGTCCTGTGGTATTGGTATTTTGACAAGCAATGTTGTTAAATTGTTTCGTTTATTAACGGTACAACATAGCGTTTCGTGAGGCGGTTGTCGTTGTTGGGTGAAAATCAAACAGCTGTTTGTATGAGCAGGAGCGCGCTCCTTCACTACAGACTGTCGCTATCAATCTATCTATCTACTGTATCTCTCTCTCTCTCTCTCTCTCAATCTATCTCTCAATCTATAAAGAACCGCAGTAGACAAAAGGCGTTGCTATAGCAATACGTCATGTTTGTTTACATGCAAAATCAATAGCGCGAAAAGGGGTGGGGTCAATATGACCCGCTTTGCGGAAATAGGTATAAATGGCCATTTTTTTTGGCGATTTCTTTAATCTGACTTCATATTGACCATTTTTAACATAGGATGCTACATAACATACTTTCAGGAAAAGTCACGGACTGGGAGACTTTATTTTATTGAAAAAAAGTTACATACAATATAAAACAGCTCTGGGTCAAATTGACCCCGTTGGCGGTTCTCGTGTTCTCATTTTATCGGGGAATGTCATTTTCGAGCCTGAGACCTGAAAAACAGGCTCAGGGCTTAACAGGTTAAGTAAGGTATATACGTCAAACAAAAATATCAGTATTCTACTTGAGTTGGACGTGCTACCGTAGCGCTAGCTGAATCTGGGGCATTAACACCGAACATCAAAGAGATTCAAATACTCGGTGCAGCAAAGTGCTTTATGAGATGAGATGACTTCCTCTAAACGTATTTCTAGACCTTTTTGGACTGTGGAAATGTGGCAGGAAGCAAGTGAGCAGGGTTGAAACGCAACACATGTTATTATATTTACTATAATACTGTCTTTGCTTGAGCTTAGCCACACTTTTTGATCATCAGACAACAATATTTGTAAGTATACTTTCTACATGTACACGGAAAAACCTTGTTGCCAGAATGTGTGCATAAAAGAAAAATATCCAGGAATATGTTCGACATCATTTTTCATGATCAATGACACGAAGGACTCACAAAGACTCAAATGCACGATTCTTCCTTGATTTAAAAAAATACCTTTTATTATCCAAAAAAGGTTTAGGATCAACGAGGACACTGTTCGCTAGGTTCAACTAATAGTACAAGAAAAGTCTTTACAAAGAAAAAGGTTTCGAGGATCTACTAGGACTACTAAATAGTTCACTAGGTTCGACTAGCTCAAAGTATGCATGAGAGAGTACAGACATGGACTTGGTAGACAAGACGAACCGACGAAAGACAACAGGAGAACAGGGATACATATACACAACAGTTAATGAGGCACAGGTGCAAACAATCCAGAACAGGAGATCACTATCAAGCTGGCAGGTGACACACAACGACAGGAAGTGATGACCCCTGAAACGAGAGGACAGAGCCAACATCAAAATAAACTGCAAGGCCACCAGAAGAAACACAAAACAATAAGCTCACAGACTCTAACGCTGAAACCTTACAATCAATGCCAGTGTTTACATTTCACTCTCTACAATATCAGCACAAGGTAACTGAAGAAGAGTCAAGGTTAGGTGAAGACTGTGGATCCGAAAAAAAGATTGCCGGTTTGTGACGGCACAACAGTTTTCTGGAGATTCTAGTGTTTGGATCAAAGTGCTTCACAGATGTGCTCGTGTGGCAATGTAGTCTTGTTATCCCAGGTATTTTAAGGTAATTGTACAGTACTAACCGCATCCAAGACACTTCTCCAAATAATTTCAGCTTACGTTAGGGCACTTAAACATCCCAACATTTGAAGTGTTTTAATCAAACTCAGGCAGTTGTGTACATAATCAGTTATCATACTGTGGCAAGGACCAAAACAACAAGTCCGAGACTGCTTTTGGGAGGTGTTCGTTGACTATTTACAAGCTCACACTAATGCAGTTTGAATGCAATGCGAACCCTAGTCCGACCCCATTGCAAGAAGTCAACCAAAGCGCAGGGAGTAGGGTTAGCCACTGCGTGTTATGTGGAGATGGACAAGGGTAATATGATTGGGAGAAGACTGACACTGCTTGACATATTGGCCAGTGAGAGCTTACAAGATACAGTATGTGAAATGAAGTCCACACAAAGCAGTAAATGGGGAGGCTTTAGCCAACATGGCTAATTTCCAGCTGTTGTCTGGCCAGATGATAATGGACACCTTTAAAATCACGATATATCAACTGCATTAGTTATAAAGAAAGGATGACAGACAAGCAGATACGGGCGAAAGGATAAAAGAGAACAATAAACAACACATGTTACTACTACGAACTCTCAGAAACCTGCAGGTCCGCTGCAACTCTTAATACTTTTAAATCCAGGCTGAAGACTTTTCTTTTTGCGCTGCTTTTAATTGAAACTGAGCGGTTGTGTTTCGTTTTTGGTTAATGAACATTTGGGGCAGGTAACCCCAGGGAATCAGTGTCTGGGGACTTTGTCCTGGCTGGTTTTCTCTGTGTATGCTGCTCGGGACGTATGTGCCATACAAGCGTACACAGCTCATGGTCGGAGAAACCTTAAAGAAAGGCATCAGTAAAGTGGAACTTCTGTGTGAACTATTCATATTTTAAACTGCACTGTAACTTTTTATTCATGTATTTTTTCTTTTAATGTTTATTTTATTATCTTTTTAATGACTGTTTTTAAATGACTTTGTCAGAATGTCTTTCATTTTTGTCAAGCACCTTGAATTGCCTTGTGTTGAAAGGTGCTATATAAACTTGCCTTGCCTTGCCTTGCCTTGCCTTGCCTTGCCTTGCCTTGCCTTGCCTTGCCTTGCCTTGCCTTGCCTTGCCTTGCCTTGCCTTGCCTTGCCTTGCCTTGTGACACACACAACAGAAACGAGGGGCAACATCCATGATCACAACTAAACTAAATGTATACATATCACTTGATTGGGACTAACATAACAGACTGTGGTAAGTGGGAATGCTCCTAGTGGCGAGTGTATGGGAGTTGTAGCTTTCATGTTCAGAAATACAAAATGCATGAACTTGTCTTTTGAAAAAGTTAGATAACCCCAGTCAACTGATATCTTCCTCAGATCATTATGGGTTTGGTTGGGCTACCTCACACAGCTCTAATCATCCAATCCAATTTAAACTACTTTGCTGATGGCAAAAGTGATTCTGAAGGAAGAGACACGGAGAGAGACGTTTTAACAAGTCCTATTCTGTCCCGTATATGTCCTCTAATCACAGTAATAATCCTGATACCCTGCAACATCAAAGACAGGTTATTCTATTTGATCAAATGTGACCATTCTCTAATGCCTGTCACTGGCCATATACTTGTGTTTATATCATGGGTTTGGAGGAATCCTCATGAATATTTATGGGACTGAGTGCTCAGCATGAAATGAAATACTGTGCTGTTTGCCTTGAGACACAAATCTAAATCTACATATTGCCCCTTGAATACAAATATAAGTGCTACAGGCTTGAACCTGCAGGCTACTTCAATATAGTCTGTTCAAATGTACAGATGCCAGTTCAATTTGATATACATAAATATTGTTTCTGCTGCACGGGAAACTAAATAATGTCTGTTGTTTTTCTTTCTGTTATTTCATATTCAAGATTTGTTAAGAATGTTGCGTTTTTTTTACGAATTGAGAGAGATTTCTGACTCATTTGGTAAAGAAGCGCTTATGTATTACTTTCTTTATTCCTCCATTAATAGTTATCTGACGATCACATCACTGCGAGCACCAACACAGTGAATGTGCACGATGAACAGAGCATCATTTTCCAGCTACATTAAAATAACTGCATTTTCCCTTGCATGGTCCAATAACTGAAGAAAGGATCTTGATTTGTTTCCCCCCATGGCTGCAAATCTCATTTTTATAGCACAAGATATTATGTGCAAACCAATTTCAAATCCACTTTTCCTGTCTACTTTTCCATTATCACAATAAAATCGGGGCTCGTTTTTACGATGGCTGAATGTTGAAATACATTAAAATGGGTCTGAGAATAGCCTTGCCCTCTTGGCCGTTGTCTTTTGAATTAAATGTCAACACAGGTGTAAAACAAAATGTAACCTCATATTCCACTGAATATAAATGTGCCAGTTGCTGATATGGATGAGTCTGGAAGAGAAAGAGGCTCAACTCTGCGCTCATAAATTAACTCGGGGCTGTCCGTAGCTGAGTGACACATCTTTGATTTGTAGCAAGCAGTTAATTTCAATCTAAATCCGCCATGCTACATCCTCAGCGTCGTGCGTCCTACACTGCCATGCAGATGGAAAAAGGATCAAATATTGACATGACATGCAACCTTTCTAAAAAAAAAAACGTTGCTAATGTAAGCTAAAGCAAACCCGCTACAACTTAAGACTATCATTTAAATAAACATGTGCAGTTAACTAGTCAAAACTAATTGCTGATGCTGCCTGGTGACAGTTTAATGATTTCCACCGTGTAATTACGTCTGTGCAAATGTTTTTCAGCAGGGCTCTGTATTAAGTTGTGCGAGACGAAGCTCAGAAGGGCAGCCAGTTTGGAAAGAGAGAGGAACAGAGGGGTGGCTGGATGAGAGCCATGACCCTTCTACTGTCTCTCTCCAAAACTGTCATTTCCATTAGTGTACTCTCACCAGGGCCCTGACAAACTCCCTCATGCCTTCCAACTCTATTCGATTGGACAAGCAGTGGACTGTGTCTTTAAATTCTTCATAAATGGTTGTGTTTTCTGAAGCATGAATAGCTCCACCGTGCTGGTAACTGAAATCAGTATACACCGGATATAATGGAGAGGTTCCTCATAATGCCCAACCTTTTATTGGAATGTGAAATGGGACTTAAGGAGAGCGGTTAATAAGCGCGACGACCTGGAGCTCATCCAATATGTGTTCTCCAGTGGGGGAATTTAGATTTGCAATAATGATAGCTTTAAGATTATTTTCCTATATGGGGCGTGTGGACCATGAGGTCTGCATAATGTTGTCAGTGACTGATTATGAAGCAGCAGCAGTAAGTAGGGTTAGGGTTCTGAAATGGGCCAAACTGCATAACGAATACTTCTAATGTTGGTATTTAAGTTTATGTTGATGTTAATACTATTTTACTTTTACTTGGGTAACATTTTGAATGCAGGGCTGTTTGTAGCAGAGTATTGGACACTCTGGTATTTGTACTTTTACTTAAGTACATGATATGAGGACTACTTACGTACACCTCTGAGGAACAGTTACTTCAAATGTGCTTGCATGAATCATAAGACTATTCCTCATGGTATTCACTTAACATTGTTTTACATCAGTACGTCGTACATTACGTTAATTATAGTTTGTATCACTGTTTTGCCTTCTTGATTGACTGAATCAGGAAATTCTCAAATAAAGGTGTTAGAAAAAGCATTCGAAAAGAAAAGCAGCATTGCCCTCAAGACATGAAGGAGGGAAGACAAGATGAGACAATCAGAGCAAAGAAGAGACAAGAGGAAAGAGTAGAAGAAAAGGGAGAAAAGAGAGGATGACAATCCATTTACTCCAAAACACACCTTGGGTTATTGAGAACGATAACAGCAACGGCATTTTGTATTGCGGTGCACAGACACATGTATCTCCCAGGCTGACATAATTGCCATTCTTCCTCTATTTTCTATCTGGGCAACATCAATCTCTGTTGCCGGTCTGTCAGAACTGTCGGCGGCACCGAGCAAAGTCAGGCTTCTCGTATCAGGGCTTTGTGGAGAGCTGCAGCTATAAGCACAAGATGCAGCTGAGGATGAGAGATCATACGACTGGCTCAGCCAAAAGGACTCGGTGCCCCTCTTTGCATCATGTGTCACCACAGAGATTTAGTGTAAAACTCTGACTTCAGCACCAAAGCCCCACAAAGGCTGACAGTAACAAATTGATACTTGTTGTCTCTGCGACGTCTAATATCACATCAATAACACCCAAAATGGAAGGGCAAAAGCAGGCACCGTGCGACAGTGAATATGGGGGCACATGATGATGATGCACGCACATTACATGCATAAGCGTGTTACAGAATCATGCTTGGAAAGTGCAATCATAAAGTATGTGTGTGCAGTCTGCAAAAAATAAAATAAGGAATATCCTGTGCACTGTGAACACAGACGAATCACTGTTTCAAAAAAAATTTCACAACTTTGGGATGAAAAAGATTGTTTGAGGGGAGAAGCAATATTTCACTGGGTGAAATAGGTGCAGGCAATCTGCCTTTGGAGTGGAGAAGGCAGCAGTGTTTTATAATGGAAGAAATTCAATGTGACATGTCGAGAATGAATTGTTCAGTCAACCAGAAATACCCCTTGTTCTAATGGCTTGGGACATTCAGTGGCGTGTTCTCTCCTCCCCCTCCCCCTCCATGTCTCCTCCATATCTTTCTCTCTGTCTGTACAAACACAACACACAGATGTAATAACAAAGGTTACAAACAGGGCTTGATTGCGGAAATGTTAAAAAAAATAAGCTGCAACAACTGCATTTGAACTGCACGTCTTAAGGGGCTCAATGGAGGTATAACACAAGTTACCAAAGAGAAGCAGCATGGCATTTAATTACTAACAGATATATAGGTGTGCCAATGATATTAATTACTAATCTTTATGTATTAGATCATTATAATAGTTCCATATCTGTTTTAGTTGTTTTAAAGAAACAAGTAGCAGTATATCGCAGCAGTAGTAGTCAATTATTAGGAATGTCTTGCTCACTCACTGCTATAGCTGAAGGATTAAAATACTTTACTTAGAAATAGCGCTGGACAATTTGAGGAAAAGTATATACAATTCTGATTTGTAAGTTGAACATTGCCGTGGCTTATATGTATTACTCTAAATGTAACTAGCGGTCTGTATTTGCAGTCGTTTGTACTTATGATCAACATGTACAACAAGATTACAGTACATTAATGCCACAATGTTCTCAGTAAAAGAGAAAAAGCATTTCATAGCAGCTAAGTGCTTTTTTCAAACGATATGATGTAACTCTTACATGCATTATGAATATGTAAATACATGTAACTCCAGAAGCATGCTAGAACGATCTGGTTTCGTCTGTGAAGTGGGCTGGACATAATGCGGTGTGGTGTGTGCACAGCAACAATAGAAATGTGTTTTCCCCAGGTCACTGCTATGTTGTGATATGTGTTGTTACTGAAACATAATATGTATTCCCTTCCCAGTGAAGATAGAGGACGTGTTGTCATGAAGCCTAGCCTTTTGAATTGAAGTGTATACACTCCATGATTGGCACTTTAGATATTCCTCCTGTCCACAGAGCATGTCTTACCTTACATGAAATATGGTTGCTTGAGAAGTGTAATCATGGGTTGGAAGATTGCTTTCTATTATCCAGGAGTGGAAATGATAAATTGGCGCAGGGGGGGGGGAAATGTTTCAGACGTCAGTTTCATTGCGGGGCTATTTTACACACGTGCTGAGCTTCATTGTGTTGGGTGTCAGATCGAAGTATTGTTCAGGATTGGGAGGATTCTTCCCTCTCATCAACAGGGTTTTGTAAGGGCCGACACATCATCTAATCTCAGCATGAGTTAACACAGTCAGCGCAGGCTTCATGCTCTTCTTCAACCGCTTTTCACCTTTACTTATTCACAAAACGTAGCTGCCGTCCTAGCGCTGAGATGCAAACTGGAAACAAACCATACTCAGAGGCAAAAAATATCGCAGCATCAAGATAGGTTATCTGGCTGCTGATAACAGTCTGCACAATACATTACATATTAACCCACGCTCACACTCCAGTGTTACAACACTTGTGAGCAGCACAAGGTCACACGGGAGCTATACTTTTTAAACTGAGCCTGCTTTCAGAAAACACTTATTTGTGTGCATGTCCACCGAATGCAAAACACATTTGCGCTTTGGTAGTAGACCGAGATTAGTTTTAGAAATCTAAAGGGCCATCATTTCCAAAAAACAAATATCTGTGATTGTATTTATTCAAGATTCAATATTCAAATGCTTTATTTGTCATATTTTAGGCAATGGAAACTAAGTCTCAGGCTCCTGCAACAAAATGCAGCATACAATAAACTTAGTTGATAATAGAAAAAATACTAAAATAGTGCAATAGACATAATTGTAGGAATAAGAAAAATATATTCATAAAAGATATATTAAGATAAAACAAAATGTAGAGGACATACTGTATAGTAGAATACATACTCAATACTGATATACTTTAAATATAATATATGTATCTTCCTAAATCATGTATTCACTTAATAGACTATCAACCAAACTGTTTATGCATGTTATTATTGACCTCTTTCAGTTTATTATTAACACATATTGTCAGAAAAGTGAACACCTGCACTTTCGGATGAGTTAAAAAGCACAATGCTGAGTATAGATGCTAATGAACAGAAACAACTCAACTCCCTGGTGCATGCAGTATCCCAGCTGTTTGAGCAGCTACCCACAGGGTCTGAGGTCCTACAAAGTGTGCAGGAGAATTTGTCATCAGATCATTACCACTGGAAACCCCCTTCCTCTCAGAGCTAATGCACTGTTGTCTATTCACGCAGACTCATAGCTGCGCTAAGCTAATACTCTGCGAGGCGTTAACATTAAGCTGCGCTATAATGTCCAGTTAGAGCTGTGGAGAAAGAGGGCTCCCTGTTTAGAGTCAGCACACCATTAGTCAAATCTCCTCAGCCATGAAAAAAGCAGGAGGGGGGGAGGGGAAGAAACAAAAATCAAAACAGAATATGCATGCATAAAATTCAAGACATTTGTTCCCATGGTAACCATTCAGCATGTCATTCACTTGTCAAGCCGCATCAGGGCCGACGGGGTCCATTGTCTGGGGCCTGGTGAGCATGGATGCCTGGAGAAAAAAAAAGCCCCGGCCCCCTCTTCCTCCCTCTGACCGACATCCAGGTCATTCACCACGCTGTTATTTCTCTTTAATTCACATCGGGCTGGTTTTTTCATGGCTAATCACACGACAAATGACCACCACGGTTAAAAAAAAAAAAAGGGGATAATGCGGTGCAGTACTGAGGCATGGCTTTTATGATTCTTATGAATAGGAAAGGGGGTTCGGGATTAGGGAGAAATTCAGGGCCCCTACTCTCAGACCAACACCCCAAAAGATTTTCCTCCTTAGCTTATAGATTTGGTGGGCGGTGAAGGCAGCGCAGAGCCTCGACGTCTATGACTGGCTGTCAAGATCAGTTTAACAGTCACAATGGCAGAGAAGGCCATTTGACTTCTGTAATCTTTGGGAACATGGTCCAGAGTTGCTGTTGATTGGCACTGCTTGAGTATTTCCCCCTGAATAGCGCTGGGCTGCCTGTTAAGCTTGTGCAGAGGTTGTGGGATGTGGCGTAGCTTTAAAACACTTGTTAAGGTGCATTGTTCTTATCTTTCTCACTGAGGAATCACACGAGACATTGAGTGAAAGAGAGCGGCGTTACGGAACCGCTGAGTAACGGGCAAATTTGTTTTGCTGTTTTGACGAACACTGAGCTCCATACAACACAAATTCACGCTTCCTCCTTTAGTTAATAATCAACCCAACCTTTAGCTTGTTAACATGACGGACTAATGTGTAAACGTTGGCTGTTGGCTGTTGGCTGTGAGGTCCAACCACTCTCTGTTGTACTTGTTCCCATGACAACAGCAGTTATTAAACTGTGAAATGTACCTTGTTTTTGGCAATAATCCCTTAATTCATACCCGTTTAAATCAGATAGCACTTATTGACAATGCGTTTTGGAGTTGATATCAACATGTATTCAACAATGGTTTCAAGCATTGATTATTAACACACACACACACACACACACACACACACACACACACACACACACACACACACACACACACACACACACACACTCACACACACACACACACACACACACACACACACACACACACACACACACACACACACACACACACACACACACACACACACACACACACTTCACACATGTGGAGCAGAGAGTTAGTGTTAGTGAGGAGCTGCAGATGGTCCGGCCCCTGTATGCTGAGGCGTCTCGTCATACAGCCATTTCTCAACACAACAACATGGCGGCTCCAGCCAATCATCTGCCTCGGCCCAATCAATATACATCAGTGGAGATAATATATGGTATCGAGCAGTGTATAAATCTATGTTGCTGTCAGGTCATTGCAGTTTTTTTCCAGTCTGCTGCTGTGTTAACCTGAAACCTACAGTACACTTGTATTCAAACAGCTCTCCTTTAGTAGTAATACACTGAGAATTTGAGTTTTTATGATATTGACAGTTTTTCATCTGCTCTCTTATTAGTTTTTGTTCCATAAGCTTGTATGAGGATTTTCTCAGTGGTCTCTCTCTCTGTGTCTGGAAGATATTCGCACTGCAATCAAATGTCTCAACAGGAGATGAGAAATGATGAATAAATGAAAACTCTAATACGGTTTATTAAGAAATGAAGTGGGTACACAATCAAACAGCATATTAACACACAAGAAACAGTGTCCTTGGAACTGGATTAATGACAAATTACCAAACAGCAAAATGCACTTTTATAATTAATAAGGGACACCTTGATAGAATGATGTTGACTACAGTGCACTGTTATGTTTCCAGGTTTGAAGTACTTCAAATACATTTGTTGTATTACTTTCTAAACAAAATATACTGCATATTTTCTGAAGAATTTATTTGTCATTTCTGTACCTCTTTTTTATTTTATTTTGAGAGCTGTATCTACAAACGTATTATTATATAAGAAAATCAGCTTTGTTATACATGTCAGATAACAATATAGGGTTTTAAATTGCTTATTTGACTTAAGGAATAGTACATTTTAAACCCTAAAAATAACTACATTTGGAAATTCACAGTAAAACTTGTTGTTTTCAACACGCAAAACATCCCAGAATTTTCGTTTTCACAAAATGAAATTAAAGTGTTGACTCGCAATGAAAAACATTTAGGTACAAAGAAATCTTTTTTTCCTATTCAGTAGATTTTACACCACTCTTTATGCATGGCAACAGCCATGGAGTAATACACAAAACTCATATTTACCGGTCACGTAACAGTCAAATCTGCTTTTTCATGCAGTCTGATTTGATTGAAAGCACTATAGAAATGTTAGACAATCACATGAAGAGATTGGGGATAAGCCTCAACAAAAAAAAGACCCCAAGGTGCACTCTGGCCCTGCTACAAAGTGGAGGCTGTGAGAAAAGGGGAGTTAAACAGTACCCAGGTTTGGGGGCTTTTTGATGTTCTCCTCCATGGTGAAAGTTTGGGTGTGGGAGTTTTGCCTAAATGTGAGACGGGCCGGCCGCCCATGCTCACAGTCAGTACCAGGCTTAATGAGGCATTAATCGGAGGTGTGGGATGTTGCTCTTTAGAAAAGCGCAGGGTCAGCAAAGCACAATGAAGATGACAACAAAGACCGGGGGGGCATAGCCCAAATGAGCGTTTCTCTGAACTGTATGCTCAGCAATCACTTCAAAAGCACGGTGACAGAATATTCACCACATTTCAATGGAAAACATATGAAAGGGCCTCTGAGAGCTTTTGTTTGTAGGTTTTTTTCTTTTCTTCACAGCGGTGATTAACCCCCCCTTTACTGACCCACCCCCACGCACGTGCACACACACATGCACACACACACATCCAGTATTCTGGAAAACCAGTATGTGATCTTAATGTGTTGTTTGTTTTAAGCATTTCTAACTTAACCACAATGGATTTGTTTTGATGGAAATGTTTTTATTCCAAAACAATTGCTGAGCGTTTACCAGATGGATTTATTATTATTGCACACGAAAGATTTTTGCATTTTGCAGAAATGGGCTGCTGGTTGCCTCTGCTCTTAACTCCGGTGCATATTGAGCAGTTTCCCCGTAAACACTAGAGGGACGAAAACAGGCTGATTGTTTTTCTCATCAAAACAATAGATTGTTTGATATTCATGCTATTGCACCAGGGTTTTGATTGCATTCTGAGCTTGTTTTCAAACTCCGATTTGTTTGTATTGTTCTTGGCATTGAGGAATAAAAACAAGAAGGTTATTGAATATGTTTTATTTGAGGAGAACATTCACGACTGCCTTTACATTATAGAGAGGCGAAATCCGGCCCATCTACTTCCGCCCCATGGGACCTTATTTTTGAAAAATTATGTATTGAAATCAATGGGGAGAAAACGTATCTTTCGATCCCGTTTGAATTGTGCCACGAATTACACATATGATGTTTGTCAATCTTAAAAAGTATTTCCATGTCAACTGTTGAAATATAAGACTATGAAAAATACGCAACTAGAAAGACTACAAATCCCAGAGTCGCGTACATTAACGTTACACATTACACTTGTGTTACTCACCGAAACCTTGTAAAGCCGGTCCCGCATGCTGGCTCTTACGGAACCGACTAACTCCCCTTGTGTGTATGTAGTTCTCAACATGGCCAGACTTGTAGTGATTTTCACCTCTTTTAATACTTTTCACTTCATTCTGAAAGAAAGAGGTGAAATGTGATAACGTGACGGCCATCTTGGTGTTGGTGACGTATGCAAGACCAGAGTTGTAGTTCATTGAGCACTTCACACAAACAAATGTGTTACTTCGCAGTTTTACGAAAAAATGTTGACTTGCAAAATTATCTTTTAAATTGATTAACATCATATGTGTAATTCATGGCACATTTCAAACGGAATCAAAAGATAATCTTTCTCTCTCCATTCACTTCAATACATGATTTTTCCGAAATAAGGGCCCATTCCCAAACCGCCCCCTACAACCTACCCCTCCGTTTGCGCGTTCACGCGGAGGGTCCGCCATATTGAGGGCTGTTCCAAAGCAACGAGTGTGGAGGGGGAGTGGGCTATCAAGCCCTCAAACAGCGAGTCTGCAGCGATGCTGACTTGAGACCGGTCTCTACCTGACCGGCGTCACGCTGTGTGTGTCCGTCAGGAAACACGCTGTTTACAAGTGGTTCCAGCAAACATCCACTGATAAACTGCGATGTTAACAACCTCAGGATAACCTCATATGTTTTTAACTTCGGATCATACTGTGTTTAGTCTAGAAAGTTGTGTATATTTACAGACCGTTGCAAAAACTAAGAAGCTTATAAACATCAGGTTTAAAGGGGAAAGGAAACACCAATTACAGTTATGATATTCCGGTAATTTATTCATTTTACAATGGATATTGATCGTAATATTTATTGTATATGATATTACTCGCCAAAAGAAAAATTAATTATCCGCCGGCCAGGCCGCCGCCATTAGGGGAGTCCCACATGGTGACGTCACTGGATGGGTCTTAGCTCCGGGTATCCATACACAACGTAGCAGATATGGCAGCGATGGAGGAATTTTGCAATGAGATCGACGTTTTGAACGATGCATTTGACTATTCGTCGGGAGATGACATTGCTGTGGAAGCATCTACAGTTACCAGGCATCCCATGGCCTAGGCTTATGAACCGATTCGGTCGAATAGAGTGGCATACATCCGGAATAAAAAAAAAAAAAAAAAACACAATGCTAACAGTGAGCCTCTGAATTAGCCCCGAGCGAACAATGCTAACCTATTACTGCACCGAAAATCACTCCTAGCTCCCTTATTACTTATCCTAGCCGCACATCCAACACATCGTTTATGATCGCAAGGAGACACAGAATCTAACGGTGCCCACCTCAACACTGAAAGATACAAACTCGCGAGGTTATCCACAAAAACGTACATCAAAACAAGTGGCGCTAGGTACTAACATACGCTAGGCTAACGGCTTACCTTCCTCATTGTCTGGTCTAAACTGGTCTTCAATGGCATTACAACGATAACAACGATGATGTAGTTAATCCATAGGTTAATATCCAATGGGGCTGTGTCCCCTTTGAAATGTTCTGATAATCTATAAGCAATACAACTGCAATTCCGTTATCTGCTGTCCGCTCTGTGCGCTCTGGGTCCTGCAATACCATCCATTGAACACCTAGTCCAGCAATACTAGCCTTTTTAGGGCTGTTTTCGACAGATGAGCGTGTGTATGCCAGTTTAATTAGTTGAGCTATAGAACACCCCCAATTCTCTATTGTACGTCATAATAATAGCTACCATTTAGTTTGGACGCGATTGCGTTAATTAATAAGGGCACACTGTGTCAGTAAATACATGTGTGAGCTAGTAATCTGGTAGTGCTGCAATATTGACCTCTCTCTCGGCAGCTGAAGTAACTCGTTTGGTGGCTCGAACTTCACGTTTGTTGACACTGTCATTGTCTTGCGCGGCCGACGTGCTGGGACGGTCGGTGTTCCCGACTGCATACGTTGAGAAATCGAATATTGTGGGAACAGATCCTGGCTTCAAATCCGATGTTTTGTATTGAACCAGGCATCCAGACTGGACTTTGAGCAGCTTCTCATCCTTTAGTGGCAGCCTATGGAAATGTACTTCTTCCTTCTTCGTATTAAATCCATTTGTGCAGCCTGGGGCAATACAATAAACTCCTGACGACGACCGTTTTCTTGTAATGTAAACTACTGGTGCATTGCACTCCATGTTGTTTGTTATTGAGCGTTGGCCCAGGAAGCCGTACCCACTCAGTGACGTCACTGGAAAAGTCCCGGAGCAATGGAAGCGCCCATGGTCATTAGGCACGTATTTCAAAAAGTAAATTCGTGTATCTCGATCGTTTACATTGGAAATAGACTAGATAAATACATTTCCTAATGGGAATATTGTCGCATGGAAAGCAGTTTGAAAAGTGTTTCCATTTCCCTTTAAAACTAAAAGAGCTTTGAAACACAATGAAAGATGTTTGGAGTTTTATTTGAGTTATTCGTTTAAACTTTTTGTCTAAGAGATGCTGATTTGAACCGTTGTTACATACAGTTCCTGTTTCTGCCGGAGAGAGGGGAGGCCGTCCCAAAGCTTGCTGCTGTATTTACTCCCTCCATCTGACAGGAGGGAGCCTCGTTGAGCTGCGAGTGTGGCTACAGATGGAGTTCACTCGTCACGGAGGGGTAGGGTCGAGGGAGTGGTTTGGGATTGGGCCAAGGTCCCATGGAGGTCCCCCGGAAAGAGAGAGACTTCGCCTCTCTATAGGAAGACAATGGCGAGGGTAGACTAGGTGAACAATACAAATGAAAAACAACTAGGTGCCTTGTATTACCGACTGTTAAAAAGATGTCTCCAGAGGCACTGTGTGTTAGGCACAGGGTCAATGATCATAAACAGTTTTTTTTAATATTTGATTCATACAGCCACAGATGGCTGATAGACTCGACCATCTGGATGTGAATGTCCAGCCCAGAATGTGTGTATCCCAGAGGAGACTGAATCATCCCCTGATACAATGAAAGGTCTAAGTATGACCCCCACAGATATCTGACAGAAATATAAAGCTTTTTGTCCCTTTTCTTATTTACATTAATTGGGCATTAGGGTTTCACTGTTACTGTATATAACTGGTATTTTGAGTGCAAGTAAAGATGCACATCAAATATATATTTTAACCAGTGGCGAACCGTCAGGGCCTTCAAGGTATTCAGAGAATACCCAGATAATACCAGACGAGCAGCAAATGGGATGCTTTTAAATGTTCCTTTGATGCAGTCAGAGCTTGGTAAAGCTGCATTCTCCCACTATGCTCCCTTTTTATGGAATACGCTGCAAGTAAAACTGTGTCAAGAGGCACTTCCTACTGTACATGCTTTTAAAGGTATGCTACGATTAGCCCTTCATGAAACATGTAACTGTTTTACCTGATGCTATTGCTGATGTGATTATGCTTCTTGCCACTGCACAAATGGCCTTCTGTATTTATATTTGAATTGTATGTTTTTTTTGTTTAATGCCCTTGTTTTATGTTGAAACGTGTTGGTCAGGACTCCCTGAAAGAAGAGATCTTGTATCTCAATGGGACATTCCTGGATAAATAAAGGATAAATAAAATAAAAAAAATAAATTAAAAAAACATCGATTTAATTATATAAATAAAATGTAATAAAATGTAAATAAAAGGAATAAATGAGAATGGTATCTGTGTTGTTGATCTGTAATATTACAGTGTTACGTTGATTTGTTTGTCCTCCTCGGACCATGCACTACGCATTTCAGTGGTTTTGTGTTAGAAAAGAAAGCAACCAATCAGATCGTGTTCTGGGTCTCTGGGTAGAATATCCTTCACCAAGGTATTCTACATCCTTGATCGAATGCCCTGGCCGTTGCACTGAATGAGAGTGTACGTTTGGACTGACAGTTTGACCAACCAATCATATATTGATGTGTAGCCAATGGCTGTGGCGGGGGGTGGGTGTGTCTACAGAAGGTCCAGTTGTGATATCCACGGTTCGCCACTGATTTTAACTGATCTTCTTACACATCCAGCAAACATAACACCATTAGCATTCACTTTGAGTTGTGTTTCTGGCAATCTGGGGAATTCCAGTTCACAGTAATATATATCCATACTACTAATTTGTTTCTCGACTTTCTAAAAAAGAACAGGAACAGTATGAGAAAATGTCCTTTTACATATTTTGAAATCGGGCCACTTAGGTATCTAATATTGTTACGCCTTCCCTTGTTGCCTGTTATTCCTATGATGGACACAATGAATGACTTCTCGTCGCTTGAGTTGTCTTATTCGGAAACACATATAACTTTGCAGCTCTGCATAGGACTCGTACCGACACAAATCATAGGTCAAGTCAAGTAAATGTGATGTTGTGTGCTTCTTTCTGAATTTGTAGCTTGATTTTAACATATCCTCAAATCATATGCAGAGCTAATTATCACTGCAGCTGTCATACTGTCATCTTGGGAGTCATATATGGGACCCCCTGCTTGGACAGATCACAGTACCCTCAACCAAGATTCAAGTGATGTGGAAATATGTAAGACAAATATATTCCTCTTTTGATTACTTACCAACATTTTGGCATGTGGCTGTTGTTGTGGCTCAGTGGGTAGTGTGCTGTCAGGGGGTAGTGTAAGGAAATATTTGTATGTATTCATGCAAACTGTGAAGAAGCTTGAAAATGATTTGTGTAGAAAACTGGGCTGGTTTTGGGCCTGCTAACATGTGGTTTTTAGAGGACACAGGAAGAGGGGGAAGGTCAGGAGTTAACATACAGTCATCCCTGATGTGGGGTGTTGATGATAATTTGGGCAGCCAATCACTGGTCTGGAAGGGAGGCGCAGATAACTCCTCCTTGGGTCAGCGAGGGATATAGACAGAAACCCCGCTGTGTTCGGCCTCTTTCTCCTCTGGCTGGCTGGCTGGCTGGCTGGCTGGCTGGCTGGCTGGCTGGCTGGCTGGCTGGCTGGCTGGCTGGCTGGCTGGCTGGCTGGCTGGCTGGCTGGCTGGCTGGCTGGCTGGCTCACGTGAGTATCAGGTAAATGTGGGATCCCACAGAACTGTATGTAATTTGTACTGTATTGATTGTACTTGATTGTATTGCATTGTATATTACCATTAAAGTGGATTATTGTTAAACGGTTACTTGTATGTTCTGGGTTTCCTTCCTGTAAGATAATGGCTTGTGTAGGGACGCGAGGAGATTTGGAAATGCGGCCTAATTAACATTTAAATCTCCTAACAGTAGCAAGTTCGAGTCCCACTGCAGTCAGGATGTCGTTGTGTCCCTGGGAAAGACACTTCACCCCAAATTGCTCCTGTGTGGATTGTCCATAGTACTGAATGTATGTAAGTCACTTTGAATAAAAACGTCTAACAAATATAATGTATGTGTACTGTTATGTATTTCAGGTATACCAAATATGTGACCATTTGCATTCATGAAGTGGTACACTGTAACAACTGAAGCATTGACTTTAATTAAATGTATTATGTCAACAGGTTCCACATAATTGTTTGTTGGAAGCGATAGAATTAAGATGAACGTATCATTTTTTTATATAAATTTAATATTATTGCTTTTCATTATTGCGTGACATTTGTTGACATTTAATTAAAGTCAACGTTTCAGTTTTTTCAGTGTAGGTGATCCCTGGATAAATTACTACCTTTACTTAAAGATTAAAGGCATAACCGAAAATTGACTCAATAAAAAACCCACCAATCAGCAGCGTTGTTCCGAAGCTGTGGTTGCACTTATGAACCTTAATATAAGATGACGTGCTGGGCCAATATCCAATATGTAATAAAAAATACAATAATGTTATCAGCAAATCAATCAATCAGGCTACAGTAACACATTAAAGTAAACAGCTATTATACTGTATTGGATACTGTGGATGCAATAGTGCCTTAACATTGAGTATAACAGCTAATATTGATTGGAATTGCCTTCCAGACGCTGTTCTCATCATGCCACAAACGACATTAGACTTTGATTGAAAATGCCTTTAAAGTTAACTGCCGGAAAAGGTAATTTATTTGGCAGCTACTTAATTTACCCCTCCTCTGATGCACATTCATCAGCGTGATCAATAAGCAAATGATTTCACTGATTATGTGAAAATGAAATGTACGGATTTAGCTCGTGTAGCAATCCTAGACAGCTCTTCATATCACCGTGGAAAAGTGGGATGTATTACACGGTTGCGATGGTTTTACGGGGAAAATTAGATGAATTTCGAAAAGGTGTCTGCCACTTACGCTTGATCTCTTGTTAAATGCAAATGAGCGCACTCAGCGGCATTTCTCAGTAAGTGCACCACAAAGGGAAACAAAAAGAGGAAGACACGGGATGGAGAGGCAGGTAGAGATGGAACAGAGAAGCAGGCGGATGCTTCCAGCTTCTTCTTTTTTAAATCCAAACCTTTTCTCTTGGTTTGGATTGAATCGGAATCATTGACCTTGTGTGTGCCCGGCGATCAAAGCAACAGACCCTTTGACTCTGAGGGAGATGTTGAACACTTGTTTTTGACAGGGGCCTGTCAAATGCTGTTGCTGTGGCAACATGGACACAATGCAAAGTGAGGCCTTGCCTGTTGCCTGCAGGCAGTGGATTAGAAATACATTTAACTGTGAGATTCAGCATTGTATCATTAACTCTTTTCAATAACAACACACTTACTTACATGCATGCATTGACCTTCTGCATAACGTTTTGTTAAAAGGACTATTGTACATATTTCGCTCTCCTCCAAACATGTCAAAAATAGAACGAACATTGATCTGTGAAATGTATTCACTTTTACTTTCAAGCATAATGGTGCAATACATACATGCTTTAACTTGTTTTACATACCTTCTCTTTGTAATATGTTTCCATGCACTCAGTTTCACCTCAGTACCTTTAAAAAGATGAATATAGTTTCTTATATAGTTAGATTATGGCCATGAGCTGTACCACACAGTTTACAAAAGCATAATCACATTCATCTGTACATTATATAGAAAACACACAGTTATTTCTTAGACATCTAACCACAATGAAGCCGTCTCAACAGTAGATTTACCATCGGGCTAAATTATGCTTTTGACATTCATGGTGCAGAAGATAGATGTCAATTTAAGCCATTGGAGAAAATGGAATGTCGGTGGTTACGAATTACCTCAACAATTTGAATAAAACATACCGTGAAAGTTGACAAATACACTGTGACAGGAACCCCGCCCTTTAGCATACCCTGCTTTATGATTATTTTCAAAATGAGACAACTTGAAACTAGTAGTAGGGTCCTTTTCTCATACAGTAGACTTCTATTCAATCTTTTTGTAACTTACTACTAATTAAGCATTAGCCGTGCAAGTGCACAGTACGCTCACAATGAAGTTGGATCTAGACCCGAGTCTATAATGTGTTTGCCAAACACAAAGAAAAGAACAATGCTCTCACATTAGAAGCTAAATGGAGAAGAGTCTGCTTCTCACTAGTCGGTTGCAGTCATCAATAATTAGTTGTTACAATGGTTTACAAGTTATAATGACTGAAGAGAGTCTTCTCTGCACCTGGCAGGGAAGAGCTGGCAACGTTGGGTTAGCTAGCTATAAATACTCAGGAGAACAAGAGAGCAAATGATTGCTGCGGTGTAGGTGTTACACCGTCTGTTAAGACAACAGAGATACCATCTGGATTCTTTAAGTTCTCACAACATAACTCCGCTTTGTTCTTGCACTCGTTTGATAACCTGACACTTAAAATGTAACCCTTAATTTCAAGAACACAGACAATGGAAAAATGGAAATACATTTTGTTTCGAGGGGCTTAGTTCACAAACAAAACGTGCATAAAATAAGACAAGAAGTGTTAAAGTGCTAAACTCATCCGTATGTATTGCATTGAGAGATGCCAACTGAATTTCGTTGCACTGATGTGTGATGACAATAAAGATATATTCTATTCTATTCCATATGCCATGCTAAGATTGAGAAGTTAAATCCAAGCCCAAAGTAGGTTTAAAATGATTTGTATAAGTTATAGAAGCAGAATAACCCGAAAGTAATAAGAACAAGCTGTGACCTCCTTTAGTTCTCTAGCCTGCAATGTTTGGCAAGGAGTCACTATTGCAAAGCTAATCAGATTCCCCTTTATGCCCACGAGCACTATACAACAACGTGACTTTGCTGTAGAGACATATCGACAACTTGGGTAACACTGTACATCATAATGACTCATATAGAAGAAGGACAACAGGACCTTTAAGGTAGTGCAAAGGCTCAGACACATGCGTACAGTATGACCGACTTCATAATACCAAAACACTTCCATCATGTATGCATGTGTGCAATTGGCATGTTAACCAATGCAATGTATGTGAAAGGGATTTAAATGTACTAGGACTAGGACTTGTACTGTACTTTTCTTTTTGTCGCTGCTTTTAGTTGAACTATTCATATCTTAAACTGCACAGTAACTTTGATCCATGTACTTTTTCTTTTAATGTTTAATTGAACTATTCATATCTTAAACTGCACTGTAACTTTGATCCATGTATTTTTCCTTTTAATGTTTATTTTATTAGCTTTTCTTTTTTAATGCTTAATGTTTTTCATTTTTTGTAAAGCACTTTGAATTGCCTTGTGTTGAAAAGTGCTATATAAATAAACTTGCCTTGCCTTGCCTTGCCTTGCCTTGCCTTGCCTTGCCTTGCCTAGGAATATTATTTGATTAAAAAGTAAGTTCTTGATCAGTGGTCCACAAAAAGAAGCACCACACCTGCTACTTGTATTTATCTTTTGATGATGTTGTTTGTTTTTTATGTAATTGTCTTTTCTGTGGAAGTTCTGCACAGGAAAATTCACAAGACATGTCACAGGCCACGAGTTGACCACACGGTTGAGATGCCACAATCAATTCTGAAGACCCCTCCTGTAGCTCAAGGTTTTAACTAGAGAGCGTAATAATCAACATTCTTCACTAGATAGACTAAACAGCTGAGGGACACTGAATCACATTTGTTGTCGGTTATGGCTCGGGGTCACCTACACCCCGAGAAGGATGTGATCCAGGTGTTCCACAACAATAACTATCTCTGACCGAGAGTTGCCCGGTCATAAACTGACAACATCAACAATATGCTAGGGCAGCTAAGGGTAATAGCATGCTGCCCAAGGTTGGTCAGCTGCGTCAGAGGGCAAAGGAGGACATGCAGGGTAAATTATTCCCCACCAATATCAATTGGACACTTGTGTCACAAGAGGCTAGGCTTGGCTCATCACTTTGAAGCGTTTCAAGTGAAAGCTGGGCTGAAGCTGGTGGATTTCACAATGTTTACATAAGAAATAAAGCAGGACCAAACCATCAACAGAACATATCATAACCTGCTCACAGTCTGGTGGATTAATACCATTGAACCACACCCAGTTCAGACGGATGCCAGAAGTGATAGTCAAATACAAATGTGTGCAACCTAAACAAATAATGCTAATAATAGAAATGATAAAATCTTGGCTCCTACCGTATGTAGTTTTCACTCTACTGTTGTTCCTACATGATGGAGGTTTGTAATGATGATTTGTAATGATCTGGTCGGTTTCTGGCTGCTATTCACACCTCCAAATATCTAAAAATACTGGTGTTCGTATCCTTTTCATTATTAAAGGTATTTTTAAAATATTCACAAGTGCTGACTTTAATGTTCTAAGGTCTTGTTCAGTCTAATTATGCACCACACTGTGTATTTGCTTCAAAATGATGTGTTTTTAACTCGATCGCTTGAACAGTTTCACCTTTCCCGTGCACCTGCATTCAACGAGGCAATAATTAAGAGTCTCATTAAGCTACAGGAGCTCGCCAATTACTGCTACTTTAATACAAAGATGTGGTCATTTGCAAGTAGTTGACACACTCAACATGAATGCCATGCAGAGATATAACCAAAGCACTTGAAGTTTATTTGAACATTTGGGTTTAAAGTAACATCCAGGAGATCAGATGGTGGGAAAAAAGATCTGGCATCACTGATGTACCGAACACGGCCGTCCACAGGTGCCTAATTAGAATGATCTAGGCCATTTCCAATTAGATCTAGGTCATCCCCAGCGAGTCTCACTTCATGTTCAACTACTGTAGTTTTTCTTTTCCAGATTTTAATTGATTTGAACACGGCCTTAATTGGTTTTGTACCAGTGTTGAGGACCACAACAAACGAGAACAGACATCTCTCAAATAGGCTTAATTCCCTGAAAAAGTACATAAGGGAGACATGTTAATTAACAGTTGCTTATAAATTCACATGTTATTGTTGGGCGGGCAAGTTCAGGGTTCATCAGAGCTTTTTCTCCCAAAAAAAAGATATGCCTAAAGTAAAAACTAAACATCGAGAAGTAAAGTTGAGTTATTATGCTACATCGGAAACAAACTACTAGAAATCTTGCATGCCCTTTTAAAGGACCCATGTCATGGCCATTTCTACTGATCATAATTCCATTGTTGAGGTCTTCTGGAATAGATTTACATTGTGCAATTTTCCAAACTCACATTGGTTTCTCACAGCATCTCTGTATAGTATGTGTGTTCACTCTCTGTCCTACACGGCTTGTTGGAGCTCCTGCACCCCCCCCCCCCTCCCTGTGAGCCCAGTGGCCGTCTGCGAGACAGCGAGACACAGCCCGAAACACACACACACCCCCGCAGCCTGGCCGTTACGTTACGTCACTATATCCAAATACGTCACTATACCCAAGAAGAAAACAATGGAAAAAGAGAAATCTCCAACGAGGCGTTCTGGGGCAGCATAGCTACTGGCTGGTCCACCTGCATGCGCCATCCGACCTCTGCAGCTCATCCAGAATGCAGCGGCTCGTCTGGTCTTCAACCTTCCTAAATGTTCCCACACCACTCCGCTCCTCCGCTCCCTCCACTGGCTTCCGGTAACTGCTAGAATCCACTTCAAGACACTGGTGCTTGCGTACCATGCTGCGAATGGATCTGGCCCTTCCTACATCCAGGACATGGTTAAACCGTACACCCCAGCACGTGCACTCCGCTCTGCATCAACCAAACGACTCGCTGCACCCTCACTGCGAGGGGGACCCAAGTTCCCATCAGCAAAAACACGTGGGTTTTCTATCCTGGCTCCAAAATGGTGGAATGAGCTCCCCATTGACATCAGGACAGCAGATAGCTTACACACCTTCTGGCGCAGACTGAAAACTCATCTCTCTCGACTCCACCTCGAGCGATAGAACTGCTAACAAAGCACTGCTAACAGAGCACTTATATACTAATAAAGGACTGGCTTATCTAAAGCCAGTTGAGTAGCACTTGAAATGTTTGGCTCTATGAAACCTGATGTATATGATTCTGTTTTATTCAAGGTTATATCTTCCTGGTCGAATGTACTTATTGTAAGTCTCTTTGGATAAAAGCGTCAGCTAAATGCAATGTAATGTAATGTAATGCATAGACAGGTATTTTCTGTGTTAGAGTTTTACTCGCTGCAGGGTGTACTTTGAGGCTTTGTGACTCTGCAGACCGGGGACACACAAGGGGACGGGTAATAACCGGAAAAGCATGACATGGGACCTTTAAATCAAGATTTAAAACGTTTCTGTTTGCCTTTTATTAAATTAAATGTGTATTAAATGCACTGAAGCTTTTATTGTTGTATTATATGCCTGTATTATTCAATTTGAGCATGTTTGAATTTGTAATCGCCTGGCTTCCTAATGAGTTAAACGTATACAAAAAAGACAATTTATAATGTGTTTACTTTGTCTTAATGATTGTAATGTATTTTGACAAGCGCTTTGAATTGCGTTGTTGTTGAAATGCGCATGAATATGGCTTGTCTTGCCCAAAGCGGGTGGGAACAGTGATTAGTTTACGGAATCATAAAGGTGCAGGTTCATACAGTCAGACCAAAACAGTTGGTTAAAAGACGCTTCAATGCCCCATTAAGCTGATGGAAACTGCAGTCAGGTGTGAATTCTCTGAGGGTTTATCGCTTATTAAGCAACCCCAATGGCATTAGATATACATTTCACCCATCATAAAATAAAATAATGATTAGTTCAATTTTAATGCATCTACAATGGGAA
The DNA here is from genome assembly GCF_902827115.2 of Pseudochaenichthys georgianus. Taxonomy (NCBI): domain Eukaryota; kingdom Metazoa; phylum Chordata; class Actinopteri; order Perciformes; family Channichthyidae; genus Pseudochaenichthys; species Pseudochaenichthys georgianus. Next base: position 48,644,976 of record NC_047505.1, on the reverse strand, counting down.
CAATGTTGTAAAGAAATGCTAAAATACATGTGCAAACGTTGCATAATTACTAGACTATGGACAAACGTATTGCACACATGCATATTGTGTAGTAAAACCTGTTCAGCCCCGAGCCTGTTTTTCAGGCCTCAGGCTCGAAAATAACATTCCCAGAACAAATGACCATATCTTCACTTCTAAAAGGGTTACATTAATAATCTTTTTTCTCAAAGCAAGGTTACACCTGTGAGTTGAATGTAGAAGTGTCAGAATCAATATAGATGTTTTTATTTTAAAGTAAATTCAGATTGAACACAGTAAAAAAATGTAAATTATTGTGTCCGTCCAAAAAATAATAATTACTTACAGTGAAAACCACCACACGCATTTCCAAACATTTGGTCTACCTATGCTTTAATGTATTATCTCTTCGATTTACACACGGCAGCTATTGCACGTCTGTCCGTCCTGGGAGAGGGATCCCTCCTCTGCTGCTCTCCCTGAGGTTTCTCCCATGTTCCCTTTAAACTGTGGGGTTTTTATCTAGAAGTGTTTCCTTGTACGATGTGAGGGTCTAACGACAGAGGGTCTAAGGACAGAGGGTCTAAGGACAGAGGGTCTAAGGACAGAGGGTGTCGTATTGTCATACTGATATTCTGTACAAACTGTGAAGTCCACTGAGAGAAATGAGACAACAATAGTAACCATAGCAGTACTGTGAGAACATTGCATGCTGTCATGTACTACATGTAATGTTTTTGTTGTTATAGTAATGACCGCAATTATTAGCCATTCTGTTGCAAATGTAATGGTGCGGTGCATATTATAATAAAACGTCTTCACAATGCCCGCCGTTTCTTTATGTAATGCTTTGATAATGAATTGTATATATATAACCCTCTGTTCTCTGAATTGTCGGGTTTTTTACGACGCAGCGAGGAGCAGAGAGGCCTCTACCTTATAAGCTTTCAAGTTTAGACCTGGTAATTGAAATCCATTAGTGCGATCTAAAATGGATCTGATGGTAAATATAAAGAGATTTTTTTTCTTTTTTGTTGAAGCAAGGACAAGCTCTTCAAGCACATGCAAATCTGTATAAGTGTGTGGGTGTGTGTGTGTGTGTGTGTGTGTGTGTGTGTGTGTGTGTGTGTGTGTGTGTGTGTGTGTGTGTGTGTGTGTGTGTGTGTGTGTGTGTGTGTGTGTGTGTGTGTGTGGTGTGTGTGTGTGTGTGTGTGTGTGTGTGTGTGTGTGTGTGTGTGTGTGTGTGTGTGTGTTGTGTGTGTGTGTGTGTGTGTGTGTGTGCGCGCGCGTGTGCAGAGAATAAAAGGGAAAAAGGAAGGTTAAAGGGGGGAGAGAAATAGTGAGTAAAGAAAAAAGAGAGGGAGAGGGTGAACTGAGTGCAGTAATATCCATTAGATTTATTGTGGTGCAATTCCCAGTCCCGGTAGTTCTGCCTGAGGGGGACTATATTACATTTCATCACAGTTTCATTTTCTCCTGCAGATGAGAAATGGGAGTTATGTTGCAGTAATGTAGCATGTATGTGCTAAATCTCATCTCTAATAAAATCAAACACACCACAACTACTGGCATTTCTGCTACAGGTCCATAACAAAATGAAACACCATCTGTTATCGTATCAAGACCGACTTATTAGAACATAAAAATCAAACACACCCGAGGAATAAGAATGAGGGTAATGAATATCGGAGGTAATGGGATGTGATGGGAGGATTGGCCCTAAAGGTAAGAGACGGGTCCTTTTGAATCAGAGTCACTTTATTCCCTAAGTGCAGTAAGTATGCACTATACATTAAAGACAAATAGTGGCATCACACGTTACCATTGTCCCAGACACGCAGACAGGAACTCAGCCGAGCGAAAAGTGTCCCCTCAGAAACGAATTACCGTGAGTCCATGTCCATGTATTGTGTTATTAACTTAAAATGGGAAATAAGAGACTGTCTGTATTTGATATATTTGACTCATTGTATACATAATAGTTAATGGTGTTATATATGCATTCGATTTAAGTCTTCCAAATCACACAAACATGATAATTTGTTCTTAGGCTTTTATAGGACCCATAATATGTAACATGCATTCTTTTGATTTTTTTTTAATATACTTTATTAATCCCTCGTGGGGAAATTGTTTCTCTGCATTTGACCCATCCTGTTAGGAGCAGTGGGCTGCCATTTTGAACGGCCCCCGGGGAGCAGTGTGGGGAACGGTGCCTTGCTCAGGGACACCTCGGTAGCACTTGGTCTTGCCAGGACTTGAACTTCGCCACCACCGCCCCAATTCATCACTATCTTGAGTTTAAATACTTAACTATAATATTCTGGTATTAATTCATACTCGTGATATCTATAGTAGAAGCATACTTTTATTAGCAGTATTACAATAAGTATTGTAGGGTAGCAATTTTATTAGCACAATGTGTATGAATGCAGTTGTGTGGTATTTTTTTTATTGTAGGAGTCTCTGCTTTTAGCATTTTTGGACGCAAAATAGACCGACTTGGTGTAATAATGTACCATTCAGATAACAGGTATTATATATATTTGGCCTGGTTTAAATAACAGTTAAAGTAGTATTGTCTAATGACTACCTATCTAGAATGTGCTTCCAAATCACACAATTATATTTTGGTATTTTTAGGCTTTATGGGACTTACAAGCAAATATATATGTAATTTATCACTATCCTGAGTTGAAATACTTTACTGTAATAATATTAATATAACAATATTAACCCATACTCATGATGTCTATAGCAGAACATGGAGAAGCACACTTTTATTAGTAGTTGTACGTTTATTAAAACAGAAAATGTCATAATAAGAAAAGTTTGCATTTTATAAGCAGAATTTCTAGTTGTATTTAGTTTTGTGCGATAGCAATTAGTCAAATATAGATTTTTCGAGTAGTAAAACAAAATAACAAACGATAATCCATTTATTGTTGAAGTAGTTATGTTTGTTATTGACTGTTTTCTAAACAGCAAATGTCCAATTGTAGCTTAGCAACCAACAGCTTTAACAGCTCAGTCTTTTAGCATGATGTCATGAGATGCACATTGAGATAAGATAGTGCCTGTGTCGGGAACCAATTGTTTAAAAAATAACTAATAATTTCCGCCATCATCTCTGTAAACTGCATATGTGCTGTGAGAGAACAGAAAGGCGTAGCAACCGTAACCAACGCTGACGGGGCTTTATGGTCTATCTGCTGTTTCTTTGTGTTTTATAACGTTGTCCATTGTTTAATGAGCAGTTTAAAGGCGTCAACATTGGGTAAGCACAACTTTTAATACAGGCATTTGTCATTATGTTATGCCATTAAGGCGGGTGACAACTGTTAACTACAACATCTATCATTTAATTCATTGATTTGGAAGTTGTAGCCCCTATTTTAGATGTGATTAGATTACATTTAACTTTAATTTCATTGCACAGAGTACTGGGACACCAAGATGCAGTTAGCATCTAACCACAAGAGCAAGAGAGGCAGTAAAGTGAAGCGTAATGTAGGGTATCATTTACATATATACGATAGATATACAAACTGAAAAGTATATACACGGCATGAACAGTATGAATGAGGTCATAGAAATATATAGTTTAGTTTATTTTTTTATTTTTTTCGAGCGTGTAAAAAGAAAGTTTGGGGCTCTCTGCTGGAACTGCTACCCCCGCGACCCGACCACGGATAAGCGGGAGAAGATGGATGGAGCGTGTAAAACCAAAGAAAATACAAATGAAACAAAAGGTGAAACAGACATGAGTCAGTACTATACAAATGAATGCAATAACAAAATGAAATATTACACTATAGACACTAGACAGAATAAAGATTAAACACTATAGACCAGTATTAACACTTTGTATACATCATTTGAATAAATATGAGTATGCTATACAAGATATAACCAGTTTTATAATTAGAATAAGTCAATCTGACCAATGTTCAAAGGAATATTATTGACATGTGTTCACTCATTCAAGGAGGAGTGGTATGCGAATGTAAATAGCATAAAAGTATCAGTGGTGGTAGTGCTATAACAGTTATACATATGCAATAGAAGATATACCTAGTTTGGACAGTTGTATAAATAAAATGAGTAAATATGACTAATTTGCAAAAGGACTATTAGTAACACATGTGCACTTTAAACAAAACAGAGGACGCAGTAGTTTAAAATGTAAAGAAATGTCAGTGGTAGCAACTATCTGTCGGGATAGTAGCAGTGTTGGTGTGAGCCGTGCTGCAGTGTGTTAGGATGCAGCGTGCTGGCACTGGCCTCATAAAGCAGCTCATTAGCCGGCGGAGCGACAGGGTCAGTTGCTTTAGCTTGATATTGTGTGTCGGTATCAAATAGCTGGGAACAGGTGGGGGATTATAATCATGGTTGCACAACTAATAATACCAACTGCTCAGTATATCAGATAGCACATAGACAATAGACAATCACAGCTAAAAGGGAAAGCAAGCGCTGTGACAGCAATGCTATCAACACAGACTTTACTGTCTTTGTTTTATCTGGAGCAAATCCAGTCAAACGCATTTGATCTACAGCGCGGGAGCATTGGGAGATGGGCGTAAGAAAAACAAAAGAGCAGTGGCAGAGGAGAGAAAAAAGGCAACCGAGTCGGGTGGAAAACATTTGCTCTGCTCTGCTTTGTCAATTTCAGAGTGCCATCTCCCGATAGTCATTAAATAAGTTGTGTTGTTGTTTTAATTATCGATAGTAAAGCAATCTGTTCATAATTACAAACATTTGCTTGTGGCAATTACAAACAGTGGCTGGTAGCAGTTTCATTTGCCCGCTCTAATCTTGTCTGTAATTAGAGCACACACAAGCAGAGCACCAGAGTTGTTCAGCTCCAAGGCAAACAAGACAAGACTGAAATTCCCATTATAACAAATGGCTGATTGCCTGCGGCACACACACTCGCCCGCCCCTCAGTGCAAACATTGTGTACATTTAAATCCATTTGTTTAGCTCCACAATGCCAATGCACTGATGTGGCAGTTTCTCATTTCACCATCTCGGTAGAAAAAGAAAGTCAAATCAAATTGGAAATGTATTTCCTGATATTGCACCACGGCGCCAAAAGGGACTTTGAGTTGTGTTTATTCATGCTGAAAAAGGGCTCATCTTAGATCATAAAACCTAGTCAATACAGTGTGAGCTGCAAAGTGCACAAGCAGCCACAAACATGGTTATCATTATCATAATACTAAATCAAGCTCAACTGCTTTCACTCGCTGCATTTAAGAGCTGCATGTGGATGGATGAAGTCAACACAACACTGGGTTTGTGTGTGTGTGTGTGTGTGTGTGTGTGTGTGTGTGTGTGTGTGTGTGTGTGTGTGTGTGTGTGTGTGTGTGTGTGTGTGTGTGTGTGTGTGTGTGTGTGTGTGTGTGTGTGTGTGTGTGTGTGTGTGTGTGTGTGTGTGTGTGTGTGTGTGTGTGTGTGTGTGTGTGTGTGTGTGTGTGTGTGTGTGTGTGTGTGTGTGTGTGTGTGTGTGTGTGTGTGTGTGTGTGTGTGTGTGTGTGTGTGTGTGTGTGTGTGTGTGTGTGTGTGTGTGTGTGTGTGTGTGTGTGTGTGTGGTCTAGCATTACTATACTTGTGGGGACCTACATCTGTTTACATAGTCACGTGTGGGGACTGGCTTCCCTTATGGAGACAAATTGGAGGTCCCCATAAGGGGAATCATTAATTTTAGGGTGAAGACGTGGTTAGGTTTAGGATTAGGGTTAGGGTAAGGTTAAGGGTAAGGGTGAGGGTTAGGCATGTGTTGGTTATGGTTAAGGTTAGGATAAGCCTCCAGGAAATGCATGTAAGTCAATGTAATGTCCCCTGAAGTGATGTATACATGGTATGTATGTGTGTGTGTGTGTGTGTGTGTGTGTGTGTGTGTGTGTGTGTGTGTGTGTGGTGTGTGTGTGTGTGTGTGTGTGTGTGTGTGTGTGTGTGTGTGTGTGTGTGTGTGTGTGTGTGTGGTGTGTGTGTGTGTGTGTGTGTGTGTGTGTGTGTGTGTGTGTGTGTGTGTGTGTGTGTGTGTGTGTGTGTGTGTGTGTGTGTGTGTGTGTGTGTGTGTGTGTCTGTGTGTGTGTGTGTGTGTGTGTGTGTGTGTGTGTGTGTGTGTGTGTGTGTGTGTGTGTGTGTGTGTGTGTGTGTGTGTGACCACATGCTAAGTATTTTCCAGCTTATATTATTTAGTACTTTCGAGTGGTGCAGGAATGAGTTCTAAAAACCTGCAAATGAGTTAGCATTTTAGCACTTCCAGTCCACTCATCTTGAAGTCAATCGTTTTTTGAGCGGGCTGTTGGTTAAAAGCCTTAAATACAACAACAAAATCTCAGTAAATGAAAAAAATTCTGAATCTTTATGTGCCATAAAAACAGTGGTTGCTAACAAGTGATTATATAAGACTACTAAACATCATCATGCAGAACGTTAGCTGCCTTTAGCTTAGCGGTTGTGACGTAATGTCCTAACATTAGCTTTTTATCTCTGGTGATTACATTTGCGCTTCAAAAATCATAAAACTGTTGTTAATATGTGGAGATTATTCTGCCAAAGCCTGTCAGTATCATAACTGTGCAATTGTCACAGATCTTGTATTCTGCAATGAAAGAATTGCCTTGCTTTTTGTCGAAGGACCCCTTGTGATGCTAACTTCCGGGTCGGCCTACAAAAATACGCCACGCTGTTGTTTTTTGTTTCTATTTTTAAAGCGTTATATTAACAATTATAATGATTTGAAAGAAGCTAGGCTAATGAAACATATCTGGTAAGTGACAGTGTAAGTATTTAATCAAAGTCAACTTTATTGTCAATCTTTCAGTTTGTGTACAGGCAGAGAGATCGAAATACCGTTTCCCACAATCCTGAATACAAAAATACAGATATAGAAATATGTATGTAAATATGTATATTCCTATATATACACAATAAAATACACATTTATACATATGCACACATTAAGACCTAAATAAATGCATAACAATCAATATAGCCTACAAAAATAACAGTCACTTCAATATCTTTGACAATCAGTTTTGTCCATAGCAGCGTAACAAAAAAGTGTCTGTTGCTGGATACAATAAACATAATACACCTTTTACCCCTTAATATACTGCCGGAGGTTTACCTCGTGGCTTCTCTGCAGTCCCACAATCCCTCTGGATCAAGAAAGGGCTGTGTGTGTGGGGGGGGGGGGGGAGCAAATGGTTTGACATGGCGGGAGATGTGTGTCCATCATGTATCTACGGTGAGTCTCCTCTTACATGACAAGTTCATGTAAAGAAATTGGTCTCCAAGGTCAGCTTAGATATGTGTCATGCCGCACGGGGAACATGAGAAGTTGGCATGGGGGATGAGGGGGGGGGGGGGGGGGGAGTTATTTTCCACTGCTGGATAAGGTGATAGGAAAATGTGTATTGTGTAATTGACTCTCACGTAGACGCTATGTGGTACATGTGTATCCATTTCTCGCACGTTACACTGTGCATTCAGTCTTTTTTGCACATTTCTGTAACCTCTAACTACTTGTTTTATAAAACTTTAAATTCGGATATAACGGACATATGTTACTCGTCATATTCTTAATATACTTTTTTCATTTATATTTCTTGTTTATAATGTGTTAGCTGTATAATAGTTTTCTAAAAGCTTTTTAAATAGTTTAATAGATATGACTTAATTCCTCTTATTGTGTCTATGCACCATTATTCACCAAACAAATTGCATATGTGTGTACACTTTGAACCTGATTATGAGTCCTAATGTATGCACATGCATATGCACAGTGTGCACATATTAACTCTGTCTCTTTCTCTCCCCTCGCTGTAATAACAATAACTCAAGGGGTAACATCTCTCCCTATCACTACACCCCCCATCCCAATGTCTGAGACTCTTTTCTCCTCTCAGATGGTAGCTATTAATTCCCTTCAGAGGCTGCTTGAAGGAAGGCTAACAGCATTTTATATTGTTGATACACTTCTGACTGGAGCTGCATGCTCTCAATTACAGATGAAAGATAGCTGGTAACCTGGTTACAAATGGGCTGCGCTGTTTAGATGATGTCAGGCAACTTTATCAAGCCGAGAGGAAAATAGAAAGGGGGCCGTCTGCAGACCCCTTCAGCTTCTTGCAGTGTCGATGTTATCCCGCTGCAGAGAGATGCTAAACTGCACATGCACGTTGGCTGTGTGCCATTCCAATCTGTTCTAAGTGATTATCATTCATACTGTCGGTCCACGCAGACACTGACACCGGCTATCTGAGAGGATCTGCAGCCCAGTCAATTAAAGGACCAACAGCAATTGTGGTAATTGTGAAGCCCCCTCTTGAGAGGTTGTCACCTTCTTGATTTGATTACTTCAATTTGTCTAATTGTTTACATATTTAGGAGTACATAGGGGGTGTAATAGTGTTTATTCGTCAGATGGTACAGATGATTATCTTTCACGGTCAACTTGTATATATATATTTTTTTTATTTTATGTTTTGAGATGTTTCTATTTTATGTTTGTTTATTTTCTCCTCTTTTTATTTTTCTAATTATTTGCAATGCTTTGTTTTAGCGAAAAACATTTCCCAACTTGGGTTCAAAAAAGTTGTTCTTATCTGATCTTATAAGTTCTCATTCATAACACTCCGTTCGATGTCTCACTATGGGATGCGCCTCAACGCGTATGCAAACAGAAGCATCTCATCTCATTACGCCAATCCTGATTGGCTGGTGATCTTGACGTCAACGTCAGGGAATCCACCCACCCTTTAAGTAGCTACGACGCAGCGTCATTCAAACACCTCTTCTCGCTTCAGAGCACATCTCGAATTATCAGTAGCCGGGCTAGCTTAACGGTCCACAGACTGAACCCAAAGCTAACATTCGGTCGACGGGCGCTTGCCGGTTACTTTTTTGCTTTTCAAGAAGACTGAACAATATTAACACACCAGTTAATATTGTAATCTGCCTCGCCGTTTCTTTCTGTCGAAATAACGGTAAGGTTTGATTTTTTTCTTCAAGCTAGTCACATACCTGTTGCTAGCTTGTTCTTCCCTCCACACCGACACCACGGTAACGAGGACGTTCTCTTTTCTCTCTCACACCAGAGGAGACAGAGATAAAAAAGGTATTAACACACCAGTTAATATTCTTTAAAGAATACAATCTACACCGTCGCTTTTTTCCTTTCGGACTAACGGCAAGGTTAGATTTTTTTCTCAGTAACGTACCTGTTACTAGCGTGTCCACTCCACGCCGACACCCCGGCGAACGAAGATGGACCCTTCTCTCCCTCACACCAGAGGAGTCAGGGACTCGGAGGCTCGGCTATGCGGCTGCGGGTTTAAGATCTCAGGCACAGACTCACACCAGGTCTGCTCGTCCTGCCTCGGGCTGGAACGCGCCCGGGAGGCTATCGATAACTCCGGCTCGTGCAGGCATTGTACCCGCTTCACCATTAAGAGCCTCCGCCGACGGTTAGGACGCCAAGCTAGCTTGTCGGGACGGGACCCCCTCATGTCCGCTGATTCGCCGGCCCAGCAATCAAGACATGGTGGCGTCCGCCGCAGAGATTGAGCCCCGCGCTGTGTCAGGCTGGGGCTCAACAACAGCGGCAGCCGCTGAACCGGAGTCCCACGCCGTTTCAGGCTGGGACCCGGTGGCGGCAAGAGCCGCGATAGCGGAGCCCCGCGCTGTGTCAAGTTAGGGCTCCCAACTGGACCTCACCATGGTTCCACCCGCGGAGGATGTCCTGGAGTTGGACTATATGGAGGACGAAGAGGATACCTCTGAGTAGGGTTGGGTATCGTTTGAATTTCCACGATTCTGATTCCGATTCCGATTCTACTTTTCGATTCCGGTTCTTAACGGTTCTCAATTCCGATTCTTTGAGGGGCAGGGTAAAAAAAATGATTAAGTTCTTGTTGAGAAAAACAAGCATATCTGCCTTCTCAGGCATACCGGGAAGAAATGTTTGAACATTTTAAAGTAAAATGCTTCAATCTGGTGCACACGCAGAATTACTAGAGACTAGATCTAGGGGGTACAACTCTAAACACCCATATGAAAAAGATTGGTTTACATTTGATGTATGTGAGCATAACCAATAACCCATAGCCAATAACAAATACATGTAACGTATTTTATTTGTGTTGTTCATTCATATCTTATTTTACTATTTTATTTATGTATATTTTTGTATCTCTCCAGTTTAAAACGATATGTCTGGTTTACTGTCCTATAGTTTACATTGGAATGATGTCAAACCTGTTTTATCCCAATCATTATAAAAGAGTGCCTTGGAAATATGTGTTTACATAAATTGTGATCAAAACGTTTGAGACCCACTGAGATAACTTAGACTAAAGTGAACTATCTAAACACTCAGAGTCCTTTACCTCACTGAGCTGTAGTTATCAGCCTCTCAGTCTGACTGGAGAGGACTCTCCCTCCACATCATTGTAGAAACATCTTCTTCTTCCGTTAGAGCAGCTAGCACCAGATGCTAATAACAACAGCGCCGGTTCCAGTGCACCCTCCCTTTCTCCCTCGCTCACTCACACTTTGACTGTGAGCTGCGGGTGCCAGATAAGCCAACATCCCCCATTTTCATCACTTGCAGCGCCCATCGTACAGGCCAAATGAAACGTGTAACCGGGATGAAAAGGGTGTTATATTTACTTAATTATGAATGTTGTTACATCAAGGCCGAAAATTAGGATGAGTACCAACGGTCAAAACATTTGTTTTCCCTCCCAGAGCTGTCAGTGCAGCGCCTCCACAGATCTGGCGCCCTAGGCGAACATCTATAACGCCAGTGCAACTGCAACGGGCCGGCCCTGGTCCCAGGTCAACGCTACATTTCCCGCCCCACCGCAGTCATACAGTAGGCTACGGAGAGCGGCGAGAAACATTTCCTCAGGCATCGAAAAGCGGAACCGAAATTCACATTTCTAAATGATGCTTTTGGAATCGAAATGTTGGAACCGGTTCCGAACCGGAACCGGTTCTCGGTACCCAACCCTACCTCTGAGTTCCTCCTGTCCGACTCGGATGAGGATGACATCTTCGTTTCATCGGCTCAGGCTGCAAAGCCGGGAGCGATGTCCGCTCTCCCGGGCGAAAGCACACCAGCTTCGCCCGTCCTAAGTATGGACTTGCAGGCCGTGTGTCAACGCGCTGCGTCAAGGCTTGACATCCCATGGCCTGAAGTGGCCAAGGAGACCTCCAGGTCTCGCTACGAGGGGAAGAACTTGCCCCAAGCAGCGAGGACGAAGAGGCAGCTCCTTCCAGTCTTTCCGGAGATGCTGGACGAGGTGTCGGTCTCGTGGAGAGACCGCCCTTTTAGCAGCAAGGCCCCAATCCAGGGTGCTTCCTCCCTGGACTGTGACGGTATGGAGAGGCTCAGCCTGCTCTGCATGCCGCCCATGGAACCGCTGGTGGCAGCCCACCTCCAACCGAGGCTGGCTTCGAAATCGAGCAGGTGATCTTGACGTTGACGTCAAGATCACCAGCCAATCAGGATTGGCGTAATGAGATTGATGCTTCTGTTTGCATACGCGTTGAGGCGCATCCCATAGTGAGACATCTCACTTCATGTTACTCTGAGACCTGGGGTTACGTAAGTAACCTATAGTTTGTTTACATGGGTTATGTTTGTAGTTTTCATTATAGGCGCTTTCACACCAGAGTACTTTTCCCCGTACTTTTCCCGTTTAGTTCCGTTAGTGCCTGGAATTTTGCATTCACACCAAAAAGATAACTTAGTTCAGAGAACTTTTACCCCCATTTTTAGTGCCTGCTATGTAGAGAGGTGGGACTATCCTGGGGAGAAAAAAGTACCAATGTCTGATTGGCTGGGCGAATTGCAAACCACGCCCCCGCCATTGTATTTGCTGGCATTAGCATTATTAGCATTAGCCCCGTGCACCAACGCAGAGAGACTAACTTATGGCAACACAAAACAAAACATGGGAGCGGTGGAGATGAGGATGTGTCGGCGTTCTGGCGATTTACTCGGATCTACTGAAGCCTTCCCCAACTCCGGGGACTTCCGGCCGGGGACTTCGGGTGGCAGTATACGCCGTGAAGTGGTTTGCGGCCTGCCAGTAAACCCAAAGCAGAAGAAGAAGTGACTTCAGCCGCTTCATTTGCGTAATCCTCCCTCAGGGACTTATTCCGGTGTGAACGCGATCTGCACTTAACTCCATGGGGGAACCAAGTGCTGGGAACTAAGTACGGCAAAGTACTTGCTGTGAAAGTGGAATGTAGATAGTCAAGAAAATATTGTGTTTAGAAATATGATACCAAAAAACAATAGGTAATTTTTCAAGTTTGCAAGACTTGCCGCTCGTCCTAAAAATGAGATGAGCAAATAAACTTGAGAATGTGTTTATAGTTTCATTTTTTATTTCCAGTGCTAAATATGATACACCATCTGTTTTGACACACACTGCAGAATACTTCATGTCTGTGCCTCTGAAAGAAATGTAACAGCCGAACTGCCCATATTGATTTCAGTTTTAAATGAATTTTAACACTGAAGAAGACGCTATATCCGACCCATTATCAAATCAAATATGTGATGCAGCGCTGAACAAAGGGATTTCATTATTGACAAAAGTTCATTTCTGAAGATCTTTTTTCCTTTTCTTTGTCAAGCCACATTATAAAGACTTCCTTACACTTTGCTTTTTTATTATTAGCATAGCTTGTCATAAAATTGGAGCCAGGGAGCTGCAGAAGTAAAACATAAATGGATGTTTCTTTACGAGTGGCTCTCCGAATGTTTCTGCACCCGAGTCTGTGGCCTGAATACAAATGCAAACTGTTACATAATGAATGAGCGCTTTACTCTGGGAATAAAGATTAGCAGCTGACCCCTTTTACATGATCATCTTATTTCAGGAACCAGAACCTCTTGGGCATGGCAATTTCTGCGCAGCGTTTCTCCTTCAGCCTCCACTTTCAGAATACTCAAGTTGGTATGAAAGGGAGGGAGAGAAAAGATTTTTGTTGCAAATGCAATACATGCAACGCTGATGGGTTTCTCATGGTGTCGTAAAGCCACACACATTATGGTGCTATAATGAAAGGAGATGATGGGATGATCAGGGGGAGATTGAAGTGTCTCTCTAGTTTACAAGTAAGGGTCAACAAACAAACACGGGCTTCTGGTTCGTGAACTTAATGAATAAATCATAGAGCATGACCCCCCCTTTTCTCCACACACACATCAATCCATTGCCCACCACGACAGAAGCTAAACCCCCTCCTCTCTTGTTTTCTCCCTCTACCTTTGGACCCTGGCACATCTGCTACCATTACATACCCTGGCACCATTTTTACGTTGCTGTTCATTACGTCGTGTCACGGTGTGCTCTGGGGCTCTGCCAGCAGAAATTAAAGTCTTTAGAAAAGATAAATATCATATTACTTCATTACCCTTTTAAAACACATGCAAATTAGAGGTATTAACCCACACACACACACACACACACACACACACACACACACACACACACACACACACACACACACACACACACACACACACACACACACACACACACACACACTTTATTCTCCTGGGTGATGAAGTTTGTCTGGCCGGTGTTCAGTCACTCCCTTTGTCACAAACTGACCGTGAATGGGCCGAACCATACGTCTCCACCCTGCTCGTTTCCCCCCTCTGAATTAAACATTGATGCAGCTTGACAGCAATAAATAACATTTATCACAATGGGGATCTAATAATGATTTGGCTAAGCTCGGGATGCTCATCAACTGGCGAATATGGCAGCGTGATTATGCCGCCAGCTGTCTGTGACAACTGTATCTAAATCACTCGTCTACTTCTCTTTGATGTCCTGAATGCATGTCGTTATGGCAGAGTTGTCTCTCCATTCTTCTCTGTTCTCATTTCACAAGCAAGCATCAAGCTAATCACAGATACCGTTGTGCTGTCAGCCATTGTGTTGCTTTCTCAGTGGTAAACAGTACTGTATTGCAATCAATCAGGGTTTTGGAATATGTTATCCGTTACGACTACTTGTTACCTGGAATGAAAAGCAATGAGTAACGTAATATATCACAAGTATCACAACATAAAAGTAATGTAACTTGTTAAGTGACTTTTTGATTTCCATAAGATGTTTTTAACCGAAGTGCGTAAGACAACAGAACAATGTGACCTTAGAGAGGAAGAAACTAAGATATTTATGATAACAAATGTGTCCTTTTATATTTATGCCAGGCTTACAGAATAGTGTAGTCGCTGTTTTGGTTTAACACAGGTGTCAGCCTAAATGAAAAGCAAAGGTACATTTAGACAGCAGGTCTACCTATAATATATCATTCTTTATTATAAAACACGTTATGACATTGACATCCCTATTTTAAATAATGGACTGATCTTTTTTAATGTAACTGTAAGGCAGGGGTGTCAAACTCAAGGCCTGGGTGCCAAATCTGGCCCGTGACTTAATTTCAAGAGCCTGCAAAGAATATATGTTTATTATACGGTTACATAAACTACATGTCCCACAATGCATCTCAAATATGCCTGTTTTCTCAGAATTTTACTTTTTCTTCAAAATTGCACTTCTTGTTTTTAACTTTTTTTCTTATATTTGCCCTAGACTTCTGCTTTCAGACGTAGTTAATTATGAAGTTATTACCCTATCTGATAATAATCCAATGCAGAGGCAATAATGTAATATATAATACATTACATTACATTACATTACATTGCATTTAGCTGACGCTTTTATCCAAAGCGACTTACAATAAGTACATTCGACCAGGAAGACACAACCTTGAGGAAAACAGAATCATATAAGTACATCAGGTTTCAAAGAGCCAATCATTTCAAGTGCTGCTCAACTGGCTTTAGATAAGCCAGTCCTTTATTAGTATATAAGTGCTCTGTTAGCAGTTATTTGTTAGTCATTCTATCGCTCGAAGTGGAGTCGAAAGAGATGAGTTTTCAGTCTGCGCCGGAAGGTGTGTAAGCTTTCTGCCGTCCTGATTTCAATTAGGGCTGCAACAAACGACTAATTTGATAATCGATTAATCTATCGATTAATGAAACGATTAATCGATTATTCGGATCGTTAAGGTTTTAACTTTACTACTACTTATATCGATACTGCTTATCGATCCGGTCCTTTTAACGATAGTATTAATGGTTCTTTTGACAAGAAATAAGCTAACTAAACAAATTGTGAACAAAACTGACATCGCTTTTTATTTTAATTAAATGCATAATATTTCACATCAAAAGAAACAACAATGTTTTAACAAATCGTATTAAATAATGTGATGACAGAACTGTAAACAGAATAGCTGAAACTTTAACAAAATAAATAACTCAGTTACCTCTAATCATTAACCCATGTTTTTATAACTGAGTTAACTCCGTGTGTTGCTGCTAGCATACATAACACCTGACGTGGAAATGTTACTCGTGGACGGGGCTACAGAGCTGCTAGAAAGACAGCCGAACCCGGTGCATTTCTCCGTCTGAATGTGGAGCACTTTTGCTAAATGTTTAGACAAATTGCTCGTGTTACCGCCCTTACATGCTAAACTCTTATTGCACTTTTGGCAACGAGCATTCTCCACATCAAGACGGGTAAAGTTTAACCACACCTCGGAGCGCGTTCTCTCCGCCATCTCCTCCGTGTGTGTGTGTTGCATGCATGTAGCAGCTGCGTGTGTGTGTGTAAACTGCCCCGCCCCCTCGCAAGCAGGCGGGGGAGAGATCTCTCGTCTGAATTGGGAAGATCGAAAATACATTATAGACGCATTTTGTAGTCATATTGCATATTAGAAACGGAGTTGGTGACACTAAGACTGCGATATAACGTTTATGTAGCAATAATACATATGACATATGTTTTAAATGTCTCCTGTACCGATAAAAAAGAGCGATAACGTTGGAGCTTAACGGGGTGTAGAACACATGTGATGACGTCACCAACGAATCGACGACTGAATTAGTTGCCAACTAATTTGGTAATCGATTTTAATCGATTAAGTCGATTAGTTGTTGCACCCCTAATTTCAATGGGGAGCTCATTCCACCATTTTGGAGCCAGGATAGCAAACCCACGTGTTTTTGCTTATGGGAACTTGGGTCCCCCTCGCAGCGAGGGTGCAGCGAGTCGTTTGGCTGATGCAGAGCGAAGTGCACGCACTGGGGTGTACGGTTTAACCATGTCCTGGATGTAGGAAGGGCCAGATCCATTCGCAGCATGGTACACAAGTACCAGTGTCTTGAAGTGAATTCTAGCAGTTACCGGAAGCCAGTGGAGGGAGCGGAGGAGCGGAGTGGTGTGGGAAAATTTAGGAAGGTTGAAGACCAGACGAGCCGCTGCATTCTGGATGAGCTGCAGAGGTCGGATGGCACATGCAGGTAGACCAGCCAGGAGGGAGTTGCAGTAGTCTAGGCGTGAGATGACGAGAGCCTGGACCAGAACCTGCGTCGATTTCTGGGTCAGCTGGGGACGTATCTTCCTGATGTTGTAGAGCGTGTATGTGCAGCAGCGGGTTGTAGCAGCGATGTTTGCAGTGAAGGACAGGTTGTTATCTAGGATCACGCCCAGATTCCTTGCAGTCTGAGTCGGGGAAACAACAGAGGTGCCGATGTTGATTGTCAGGTCAAGAGAGGGACAATCTTTTCCCGGAAGGAAAAGCACTTCAGTTTTGTCAAGGTTGAGCTTGAGATGATGAGCGGACATCCACTGAGAGATGTCAGCTAAACAAGCAGAGATGCGTGCGACGACCTGGGTCTCTGAGCGGGGAAAGGACAGAATTTGTTGGGTGTCGTCAGCGTAGCAGTGGTATGAAAAACCATGCGGGCTAATGACAGATCCGAGCGAGTTTGTGTACAGGGAGAAGAGGAGGGGACCAAGAACAGAGCCCTGAGGGACCCCTGTAGTTAATTGACAAGGGTCGGACTCGGACCCTCTCCAAGTTACCCTGTAGGTGCGGTCTTTGAGGTATGAGGTGAGGAGGGAAAGTGCAGAGCCTGATACTCCAAGTTCTTGGAGAGTGCGAAGGAGGATCTGATGGTTCACCGTGTCGAATGCAGCAGACAGGTCCAACAGGATGAGGACAGAGGAGAGGGAGGCTGCTTTAGCCGTGTGCAGTTCCTCAGTGACAGCAAGGAGGGCAGTTTCTGTGGAGTGACCTGCCTTGAACCCAGACTGGTGCGGATCCAGAAGGTTGTTCTGATGGAGATAACAGGAGAGTTGTTTAAAGACAGCGCGTTCAAGTGTTTTAGACAGGAACGGGAGGAGAGAGACAGGCCTGTAGTTTATAACATCAGACGGGTTGAGAGTGGGTTTCTTCAGGAGAGGGTTTACTCTCGCCTCCTTGAGACTGTTTGGAAAGTGATCAGAAGTTAGAGAAGTGTTGATGAAATGGGTGAGAAACGGTAGAATATCAGGAGCGATAGTCTGAAGGAGGTTTGAAGGGATAGGGTCCAGAGGACAGGTGGTAGGGCGGGCAGAGGTAACGAGGGTAAGAACCTCACTTGGCGAGAGAGGGGAAAAAGTAGTTAGTGTGCCGGTTGACCGTCGGTCAGGTGATCCAGCGGTGAGTAGAGGTGAGTCAGAAAAAGAAGAGCGAATATCATCAACCTTTTTTTCAAAGTAGTTAACAAAGTCGCTTGACAGAAGTGAAGAGGGGGGAGGGGCTTTGGGAGGGTCCAAGAGGGTGGATAAGATGGAAAATAGTTTTTTAGGATTGGAATAGGAAGATTGGATCTTATCTTGAAAGAAGGTGCTTTTTTCCTGAGAGATCGAAGAAGAGAAAGAGGAGAGGAGAGCCTGATAGGTTAGGAGGTCGTCCGTTTCCGCTCTGCTGCCCGAAGGACGGTTCTATTAGCACGCAGTGCGTCATTTAGCCAGGGAGCAGGAGGGGACTGACGAGCCTGCCGAGATGTGAGAGGACAGAGAGAGTCCAGAGAGGATGAGATAGGAGAGTTTCTGCAGCAGAGTTTGGAGGCAGGAGTTGGAACGAGTCAGAGGAAGGGAGGGCTGAGAGCACCGAGGAGGCAAAGGTAGAGGGGGAGAGGGAACGGAGGTTACGGCGGACAGGTGCAGGATGAGAAGAGATTAGTTCGTTATGTTTGGAAAGGGGTAAAGAGAATGAAATGAAGAAGTGATCGGAGGTGTGGAGCGGGTTTACAGAGAGGTTAGAAGTAGCGCAGTGCCTTGAGAATATGAGATCAAGGACATTGCCAGCTTTATGAGTTGGTGGGGACGGAGACAGTGAGAAAGCAAAGGCGGTTAACAGAGATGTTAGTTCGTCTATCTTCCCCGTCTGGAGGTTGAAGTCTCCGAGAAGTACAGCGGGAGGGCCGGTTTCAGGGATGTGTGAGAGGAGATGATCTAATTCCTCCAAGACGTCCCCCAAGGCGCCTGGTGGACGGTAGAGAACAACAATGGTTAATTGTATAGGATGGGTCACTGTGACGGCATGGAATTCAAAGGTGGAAGGAGTGAAGTTAGGTAGCTTGAAGAGGGAAAAGCTCCATTTGGGAGAGAGCAGGAGACCAGTGCCACCTCCTCTGCTAGTGGGTCTGGGTGTATGGGAGAAGGAATATGCTGTGGAGATAGCTGCTGGGGTGGATGTGTTGAATGGAGTAATCCAGGTCTCAGTGAGAGCAAGGAAATCCAGAGATTGCAGGGAGGCGTAGCCAGAGATGAAGTCAGCCTTAGGAACAGCTGACTGGCAGTTCCACAGGCCGCCTGAAACTAGATGCTGGATCTCAGTGGAGCATGTGGGATAGACGAGAGCGGGCCGGTTATAGCGATT
The DNA here is from genome assembly GCF_902827115.2 of Pseudochaenichthys georgianus. Taxonomy (NCBI): domain Eukaryota; kingdom Metazoa; phylum Chordata; class Actinopteri; order Perciformes; family Channichthyidae; genus Pseudochaenichthys; species Pseudochaenichthys georgianus. Next base: position 48,626,142 of record NC_047505.1, on the reverse strand, counting down.
AGGAGATACACGGGGCCAGTGATAATTGCGAGAAGACACATGAACAGGAATGGAGAAAATACACATGATTATAGGATGAGGGGCTAGAAAGCTAAACAAAATAAAAATAAAACACCAGCGATACTTAGCTCAATCAGAGTAGGATTTGCCTCCTCTTTGCCTCTTTTGACTCCCACAGGACTCTAATGTCTTTGTCAGTCTTACTCCCGCAGGACTCTAATGTCTTTGTCTGTCTGACGCTGAAGCTGACGCTCAAAGAAAGAGCTGCCTAAATGGACACCTGATTGCTGAGTTCTCACAGCTGTGGTGCCACGCCCCCTCTACATTATTTTTATATTAAATATTTATACATGTATTTGTATATAGTCTTAAAGTTACAACCGGCCCTTTGAGTGCAACCATAATGCTGATGTGGCCCGTGATGAAATTGAGTTTGACCCCCCTGCTGTAAGGGAAAACAGTTTTTCTATCCAGGTTATGTAATCCCGTTACTTGTAATCCATTACTCCCCAACCTGATAGCAATCAACCAAAAACCCAGCCCCCTGTATTAAATGTCATTTGGAACTCAGTCTGTGTTTCAGTGTGTGGCCTTTGGCAGCAATGTTTTCCTTAAACCCTGCTTATGTATTCTGAGTGCTTTCCTCTAGACTGGAGAGCATTTTGTTTAATGATGAAAGTTATTTAATTTGCCATATACAGCAGATTGTTTCCTCTGTGAGTTAAATGGTGCTTAAATTCGGCTTTTTAAGAGAGACGGCTAACCGGATGGAAAATAACCATGAAATGCATTCGAAGCTGTCCTCAGAAGTCAGGCCAGTGTGTTTCTGAAGGCGTGTGTGTGCATGTGTGTGTGTGCATTCAGGCATACATATATACATAATGTGGTCTGCCCGGTTGTATTAGGCTTGTCCCCCCCCCCCCCCGCCGCCTGAGTCACAGTGTGTGAATCCACAGCGCAGACAGAGATTGAAGTCAAACAGAACATCACGATGAGAGTATTCTCCAGCTCTGCTTTTCATCTTTCTGTCTCATATGACAGAAAAACACTATTCTCAGACAAGCCTCTTTTTTGTGATCTAAAAAGGCATAATAAAAGTCTTGGCTCTGTGCCTCTGAGATAAGATAGCCATCAGACCTTGTGAAGATGAAAGATATCAAAGATAATTAGAGCGAGGGTGAAAAAAGATAATTCAATTGAATGCTGGGAAAAGTTAACCGCATGGGTTCGGTTTAATAAGCAGATTCATTAACCAGTGTGCAGTATCAGGGTTGTGTTTGATTAATAACGAGCAGGACCTATTTAATAAGAATAAAACATTCATCACAAACACACATAAATCAAATAATGATATTTCTTTGGCAAATAGTACAATTGGATTTCATTAAACTCTCTCCATTCAGTGGTAGCCTGCATGATAATTGAAATGCCTTTGAAGCTTTCAAAATGTGTTCAAGTTAATCATTTGGTTTGATTCACAATTAGTCTAATCTCTGTCGGTGGGAAATGGAAAGTCCGGCCGAAGAGTGTATCAATTCCGCCTGACGACGACTGGGTCTGAGTCACCTTTTATGCTTGTGATTGGTTGTTAGGCTCCATAGCAGAGGGGATATCGGGAGGCCACACAAAGCACCAGCTCATTAATCCTCCATGAAACTGCGGGGAAATTGAGTTCAGAATCAGCGCCGAATTTGTAGCAGCAGCTGTACGGAGCGAGGCGGAGCTGCATGGAGCTCACAGTCCCTCACTGCTTCATTTAGACATGATGATGATGATCTCATATCTTTCAAAGTGACTGATACTATTTCTGGTCATTCTCGTTTTCTGAAAAAAGGATCTAAAAGCTGTTTGTTGCCTCACTCAGACAGAATAGTGTTTAAGTCATTTCAGACGAGAGCTAACCTCATGCAGCTGTTGGAGTTTATTCTGCAGTTATCAGCCGATTTTACAGCATTTTTTTATGGACGGAGCGATTTAATATGTTTAAAAAGGTTTAGAATCACATGAGGAGTCGTCTTAAAGCTGAAAACTATTTTATGTACCACTTCGGGGCAGCAAAACGAGCACACATTGTTACGCCATAATGTCATTTCAGCATACATCCAAGCACACATTTATCTTTTAAGAGTTTAATCTGATAAAGCCTAGCATAAGCATTCATTTGGAGTCATGTTTCAGCCAATTTGACAAAATACAGCTAAAACAACTTCAATTTTCCACCCTTTCTTTGAAAAATCTGACCATTAAACTGCTAAATGCTTCACTTTGTAGACCACATGATATTGAATGGCATTTGGTGCGGTGCGGTGCAGTAAGAGTACAGTCTGTAATGTCTAAAATCAAGATTTATTCAAGTGGCAGGGGAGAGTAAACCTGACTTCAGGGTCATAAAACAAAAACAATAAGCCCAAATATGCTAAAACCTTCCATAAAGCTGAGAGGGAATGCAGAGACATTGTGGTTTTGAGAGACCGCTCTTTTCATTCAATTAGTAATTCGATCCTGATTCCTTAACATGGACCGCTCCTAGCTAAATGCACCTATACTGAAAGCAGTTTTGCAATCTCAAAATATATTGAATAGACATTGTTGGTCAGAAAACAGGCAGAACATTTTACCAAAAGTGCAGACTGTGGATAATAAAGGAAAATAAACCAGTGGTTTGTCTTCATTCTGAGCTGTAATGCATTCGATTTTAAATAGCACTTTAAAAGGGTTACTCAAAGCCCACTCAAAAAGAGTAAACATCCACTTTCACAGGCAGCTGTTTTCACTTGTGTCTCTCACTACCCTTCACTGGACTCTTCAAAGCACTTCTTAAATGAAGAATGATACAGAGATGCCTGTGGCAAAGCATCTTTGACTGCATACAAACTAGCTGGACCAGCTCACTGTATCTGAAGATTGGTGCACTTCAGAATGAGTTTACTTAAAGGAGCCTCGCCCTAATCCACTCGCGAGTCAACAGTCGGATGTGTTATACATTTCCAATAGAGGGAGTGAGTCAAACACTTAAAAGTTGTCAGTGGTCTTGTGAAAAATGTAATTTGTTTCCCACAGACTCATTACACCACGGAAACGAATAAACAGCTACTGGTGTCAAGTGTCGGTTCAAGCATGCATGGCAAGACCAGAAATCCCATAAACCCGTTTTACAGACGGTCAGTACAACAGCTCTCTGTATAGCATAACAGTCCTAATTTGAAAATGTGCAAATCACAACACTTTTGAACAGTTTTTCAGTGTTTCAGAATCAAATAGAAAAACGGCACATTTGTTAGCAATATTATTTAAAGCAGCTTTGATACATATTGGTATATCATTTATAATAATACATTTTATTTCAAAGCGCTTTTCCAGGTGCTCAAAGACGCTTTACAGTGGTTTGATAAAACATGATAAAATAGAATAAAGAATAGAAATACAAAATAAATAAATATTAAAGGTGGGGTAGGTAAGTTTGAGAAACCGGCTCGAGATCGCTAGAATTTGAAAATACACAACCGGAGAAAATCTGCCACTTCCTCACAGAGCCCCTCCTCCAACACACACGAACGCGCACATGACCAATGAGGGCACGAGATGAGTTTGTGCCCCGATGGAAGGCTGACAGGCAGGTAGGCCATCCAATCCGTTTAGCCGGGCCAAACATTTATGAATTTCATCAGTCTTTTAAAATGTGACTGAACTCTTCAGCTCTGCATAGCTTTTACAGCATCTTTCAGATAATTATATCGATGTTTTGGTTCTCGTTCAACACTCTCATCAACCTTATGTTCATCATTGTGTGGCAGCTGTTTTCCGCAGGTCAAAAATAGCTCTTTAAACCCTCCGAATGCTCCCTTATATAAAGATATTTCCCTCGGAGGTTGGTGGGGAGCTTAAATAATGAGTATACTGTACTCTGGATTTACAACAGAAACACAACTTCTAATCAATACTAATGTTAATTGTAAATGTTGTTTTTGTAAATAGAGAATTCTAAAAGGTGATACAGATATCCATAATATGAAGGAGTTGTGGTTGCACTTTGTGTCTGCTGTGCCCAAGTGGCAGACAAGTCATTTATTGCAGATTTAAAGGGTAATGTTGGGGATTTCTAATGTTATTGTATTGTGAACAAATGCCATGAAAAGAGAAAGAAAGTATCTCAATACTTGATGCGAGCATAACATGGTGAAAACAATCAGTCTAAATTAACAATCGGGATGGAGATGTTCGGATTTCCAAAGGGAGGTTCTGTGAATAAATTAAAAATCAAGAACCGAAATAATTGAACTATTCATATCTTAGACTGCACTGTAACTTTTATCTTTTAATGTTTATTTTATTAGCTTTTCTTTTTAATGACTGATTTTAAATGCCATTTTCTTAATGTCTTTCATTTTTGTAAAGCACCTTGAATTGCCTGGTGCTGAAAAGTGCTATATAAATACACTTGCCTTGCCTTGCCTTGCCTTGCCTTGCCTAGCCTAGCCTAGCCTAGCCTAGCCTTGATATCTTCCTCCTCTGTCTGTGGCGCTCAGGCTGTTTGTATACTGAAGATGTTAGTCTTTGAAACAAGTCAAAAATAAGCTTTAACTCAAAAAGAAAAGAAAAAGGCAAACTACTTTCATAAAGCAGCTGAAAACGGCATTTCTTTTTTTAGCAAACTCAAGCAGTAAACACTCTTTTTTGTGTATATTTGTTAAACTAGTTGGTACAAAGCTACTGCACGAGCGATATCAAATGTGGCCTCAAAGACAACACTTCTTATCAATAGATTGTTGATTTTGGCCATTTCATAAACACACTGGACGCTGCACTTGGTCAGAAACCAGAGGAGACTGAAGTCCACTGCAGACGGACCACTTTTGGACAAAATGTCCTCTCCGTTAAAGGCAGCTTGTCGTGGAATAGCCTCCCAACTGAGATACGGGATTGTCCAACTCTCAATAGCTTTAAAGGACAACTCAAAGAATGGTTGAGAAACAACCAGACTATTTTTTTTTTTATTTCTTATTATTATTACAATTATTTGTTTAATCTCTCAAAGTGTATCAGTATCCCTTGTTGTGAAGCACTTCGAGATTTGTCGTGGCAGATGAGAAGCGCTATATAAATTAAATATATTATTATTATTATTATTATTAGACGTGCACTCACCGCTAAATGCACTTTAACACAGGGGCATCTCCTCTTGCACTTGATGCATCTCTTGTATCATCTCTTGCACTTAATATGTCGTAGCTGCTATAGTGTACTGCCATGTGGTAAATACTTGTGTGTGCTGCTCTTGTTCTTTTTCATATCATGTATTTATTTGTTGCTATGTTTACAAATGTCATGTTCTTATGTTGTATGTCAGGGACTACGGATGGAAATTAGCTCAAAGCTCAAATCCGGCATATTTACACTTGAAGCATTATTGCTCTAAAGTGTTCATTAATGTGCATTGTCCCTATTCAAATAAACGGTTAAATGAAAAAGAAGAAAAATACAGACTTCATTTAACAGCAGATTTTAGAACAACAATGCCTGACTGTCCCCACCTCCCGCCTTAGCACCATGGGAGCCAGGGCTTTTAGCTGTACCGCGCCCAGGCTCTGGAACTCTCTGCCTCCACACATCAAACAGTCTGACTCCATCAGGACATTCAAATCCCACCTCAAAACCCACCTGTTTAAACTGGCCTCCTCACTCTAAAACACATTCAACCTGCTATCACAGATCCTCCTCTCACTCCCTCACTCCACACTCTTGTCTTGCCTGTTTTATGCTTTTATGCTGCTGTATTGCCTCGTCGGTTCGATTAATTTATGTTCCGTTTTTGTTTTAGCTATTTTAACTTTTAAATGCACTGTAAGGCGACCTTGGGTGTCCTGAAAGGCGCCTCGAAATAAAACGTATTATTATATTATTATCATTTTAACCATGTTCAGGGAGGATAGTTGTCCAGTTTTTAAGAATGGTCCTTGTTATTTTAAATACATTGTACAAAATGTGCGCAGCGTGTGTTCATAAATCTGAGTTCCAGAGATGTTTCGGTAGTTTTGGGCCCCTGGGGGTTTCTGATGACTCAGGCTGTCTGTGCATGCATGCAAGCAGACACATTTACAACCACCCATACACAGTTACAAATATGTTTACCCAACAGTCCTGAAGTGTAATTCAATGAGGTAATACCCCTGATATCAAGCTTATAAATACCACACTGGTGACCTCAATCACTGGAGTGGATCAAAAACATTTGTCAGCCGAGCGTTTTCAGCTCCACGCACATCTGTTTACATATTGTATGATGTTTGGATTACATTGCAGACAAATCCCCATGGAAAAGAGTAATAAACCGTTCTCATAAACGGCTGTTTACTTGAATTAGTATTATAATGCTTTTTCCGCTCGGTTTCCATTGTGAGAAATTATGAAACTGTTATTATGCTCCAGTGGCATTTAGATTGAATTCCCTCCCTTTGCTCCACTCCTCGAGAATAGCGTCCTTATGGTCCGAACATACCTTTACAAGCTTCCTGGTATTTGGACCGACTCCTGATGGAGAAGTAATACCATCCTTTTCCATGTCCACATCGTTTCTTACACAGGAGGGATTTGTTTCATTTATGTAACAATGAAAGCAGCTGGCAGAGAGCCCACATGCTGCTAAATGGAACCGCGACGCCACGAAGCAAGGTGCTTTTTAAACAGAGACGGAGAGACACCAGAGAGCGCTTGTGGGGAAGAATGAAAGGATTGGATGGCAGAAGAGAAGGCAATCAATGCTGCTTTGTGTTGTGCACAACTTTTCTCCAATAGCTCTTCCGCTCTAGAGGCATTTGCAAAGTACATGAATCAAGTTTAACTATAGAAAGGCATGAGACAGAAAGCAGCAGTGCTTCAGTGAAACACAATCGATCAAGCAAAGACATAAGTGCTTTGCTCAGAGCCAACCCTTGCAGCTGGATGGAACAGTGAACGCCAAGGCCTCGATGCAAAAATAAACACCACACCCACACATGTAAATGCTGTCTCTCTCTGTGTTTCAGCAGCATTTAAATGTCCAGGTGCTTTCGGACCTTCAGGATCATTATACTCTGCAGATGGGTACACATGTGATCGCATGTGGGAAAGCGTTGGCCTCGGCAGAAATGCACCTGTTGTTGGACCAAGTCAGAGTTACACCCCTCGTGTCCAGAATGGAAATGATATCTGCATTGAGAAGGTTTGTTTTATGGAGAAACACACCTGCCTCCGCCCATTCTGCCAACATGTGTTTCCGTACAATCATCCTATTGGCCTCAAGCGTTCCAAGCTTCACTGTTGGACATGTACACTGACTGCACATGCATGAGAAGAGATCACACCATGAGAGCAGAAACAGCAAGGCTTAGCAACTCGAATGGGTTTGCCTCCCTTGACATAAATCAGCGCAAAACTAGCTGTTTGCGTAAACATGTACTTTTTACTGACATCGTGGTTTATCTTCTTCCACGCAGTGTGAACAAAGCTGGCTGGCTTTCGAGAATGCAAGAATGCAAAGTTGTGAGAAAGTATTCGAAACATTTGAAATGTCAACACAAGTTTATTTTAAAGGAGCCCCATTACTCTTCTGGGGGTTTACCCTTTCCTGTCGTGTGTTGTATCGGTTTTGGATGTACATGGTTTGCAAAGGCTAACATCCCTGAGTTAGGGAGTTTCTTTCCTGCACAATTTACATTAAACATTTTCAGTGAGTGAAACTGCATCCGTGGAATACATTTGAGACTTGTCTTTTAGCTTTCCCACTGTATGTGCAGTAAAGGTACTCAAGGTGCTTAAAAAGGTTATTTTCTACGTGTTTGGAATTAAATGTGAATGAACCGGCTTTCGCTTTAAAACCCCAAATGGACCCTGATGCAGCTCATTGTTGCCCAGCTTGGGTTTTTGTTAACTTTATGTTTATCCCACAAGCACTGAGGGGCAATATATTTTCTTCCACCCAGTAAAATAAATAAGTGGTTAAGCAATCAATCTTTTGGGGGTTTGAAATCATAATATTGAGCACAACTGTCAGCCATGCCATTAGCATGATTCATTTCTGCCGTTTTAAATGTACAATTTCCCTACAAGAACAACATTGATTCCCAGTGTGTGTGTGTGTGTGTGTGTGTGTGTGTGTGTGTGTGTGTGTGTGTGTGTGTGTGTGTGTGTGTGTGTGTGTGTGTGTGTGTGTGTGTGTGTGTGTGTGTGTGTGTGTGTGTGTGTGTGTGTGTGTGTGTGTGTGTGTGTGTGTGTGTGTGTGTGTGTGTGTGTGTGTGTGTGTGTGTGTGTGTGTGTGTGTGTGTGTGAGTGACACAATTTCCTTCCTATTTTCTTCCATAATTTGAATCAGAGAAAATGTATTAATTTTGCAGGGCTGAGAGGAGCCTACGCAGAGCCAGTAAATAAATCTCTCCTATTATTACCTACAATGCCCTGTCAGGTCCATACATCATCTCAGCACATCATAATTAATTGCACACTAAACTATTCAGTTCAATTAACCATGAGGGAATGGATGGAGAGAGGGAGGGGGAGAGAGGGAGAGAGAGAGAGAGGATGGAAAAGGTTGCACTCTGTTTAAAATAAAACACAGATATAGTGGTAATTATCAAGCATATGGTTTCTTTTGCTTAGCTTAGTGTATGTTTCCTTGTTCATCCAGGACCCGCTCTCGCTGCTGTGCTTCCTTACTGGCCGTTCGGGTTGTGCATATTAACATATTTTCAAGAAAATGGTTGTTTTCTATATAGACTTGTTCAAATTCTTCTTGCCCTTCAGTGCTGTTCTGATGGGAAATGTGCGTATGCAAGGCAATCTCACCCTGGAGGCTTCACATTTTCTCTGTCGGGTCAACAGTCTCGTAAAAAAGTGGAATAACATTATGAGGACGGTAATAGTGAAGTGAATTTGTGGCGAACGCATTTCAAATGTTGCTTCAGGAGCATCAGAAGCCAAACATACTGAAATGTAACTCTTAAACATTTCACAAACACTCTCAGTACGAGTTGCAGTGAAAGGCTAGGAAGTGCTTGGCATAGCTGGGGAATATGCATTGTTTTGTCAGGCTTTCTGGAAGCAAACAATACCTTAAATGCAACAAAAACACAGTCAAACAAACAGCATTTCCTGTCCCCTCGGAAAAAGACATACTTTAGGTTGTCAGGAGGCGTGCTTTGGAAAACAATATGTTATAAACACTGCAAGTATGGAAAAGGGAAGAGCAAATTAAAGGTTACATTACATGTTATTTGTTACGGTACGGTTATATGGTGGAGTAATAATTAGTTGTAACATTATAGGCTGGGTTTCCAACCTGCCCATCAGTCTACTTTGAAAAAGGGATTCAACAGTGTATTCCAAACTCAATATCCCCGTCCCTAGACATTGATTTTCATGTCATATAGTAACAGCTGTAACTAGGTATGGCAGTTCAGATGATGAAGTGGTGATCAGGGGACTACAATAAGAGTGACACTCATTTAAAGAGCTCTAGGGATTGTATTGTAAGCATGTCCATCTGACCAGATAACCATGTTCTACAGTAACTATTACTAAGAAAGAGCATATTAATTACTACAGGTTAAACAAAATAAATCCCAATCATTTGTGCTGAAAACTGCAGTTCCCCGAATGGCCACTGGAGGTTGGCTTCAGAAGCAAATCAATCACAATGCCCAACTTAAAGGTGGGGTAGGTAAGTTTGAGAAACCGGCTCGAGATACACTTTTTGTTATATTCCATGGAATGCTCTCAACACCCCGATAGCAATGAATATCTGAAGTGCTTTGACAAAAAATACATACAAAAAGTCATCCTTGGAAGCTGTGGCGCTGTAAAAAGCACGACCAATCATCTGAGCCGGCCCGGCTAAAGTAACTGGATGGCCTACCTGCCTGTCAGCCTTCCATCGGGGCACAAACTTACCTCGTGCCCTCATTGGTCATGTGCGCGTTCGTGTGTGTTGGGGGAGGTGCTCGGTGAGGAAGTGGCAGATTTTTTCCGGCTGTGTATTTTCAAATTCTAGCGCACTCGAGCTGGTTTCTCCAACTTACCTACCCCACCTTTAACAGAAGTAAACAACTTAACAGTCCAGTACAAAAAATGGTTTTGGTCTCGTAATGTAGTTGACCCGTTCATGACAACTGTAGGGGCTTTTTTATATAAATACATATCTTAAGTGCTGTACAAGGACAATGGTGTTTTATTTCCGTGTCTTCTACATTTAGGCTGTTGACGTTGGCAACAAGAAACATGCATTTTCTGCACAATATCATGGAATTAGTCCCCTTTTGGATACTTGACTAAAACTGGAAACGCTGTTGGAAGCACAGTTTTAATGATTTACTATTTACAAGCTATTCAAAATCAATGACATGCTCTCATTTTGACAATCATTTAGATTATAATTTGCTACCGTTATAACTGTATGTCATCAGCGTATGTACAGTGCAAAAACAGAACGCTGGACAGACAAACCAACAGTCACAGGTGTCTTAGCAACCAGTCAATTATGATAACACAACAAATTGGCAATGACCTAATTATATTACGCAATTCACTTTACAATCAAACTGAGGTTATCATTTCTGTCTCCAACAAATCGGCCTCAGCTGTGAGGCTTGACCTGCATCGCCATTCCAATATGAGCAAAGATAACGGCACAGTTTTATTTAGTAAGCCAATCACATTGATATTAAGTTAACTTAGTTTGTGAGAGTGTCAGCGATATTTCTAAAACATAAACGTTATGTTCTCAATATTCAATTTGGCTTCCATAACAGCTCTGTTGCTGTGCTGCAGACACTCAGTCCTGCACTGTTGCTTAAGCATCTCCATCACACACACACACACACACACACACACACACACACACACACACACACACACACACACACACACACACACACACATACACACACACATACCATGTATACATCAGTTCAGGGGACATTACATATGCCTAACCCTAACCCTTACCCTTACCCTTAACCTTAACCAAGTCTTCACCCTGAAATGAATGATTCCTCTCATGGGGACCTCCATTTTGTCCCCACACGTGACTGAGTAAACAGATTTTCCCCACAAGTATAGTAATGCTAGGCCACACACACACACACACACACACACACACACACACACACACACACACACACACACACACACACACACACACACGCACACTTTTCACTAGCTGGTCATGGTTGAAACTTTAATAATATGGTTTGCAATAAACAAGGTACACCTTTTCTAACTTCACCCTACCTGTTCACTTAGCAGGATAAATACGTGTGTCATATAAAAACCATTTTCTGGCAAAGGATGAGAGTCCCAAAGGAAATTTCATATCTGATGTACCATTTGTCACTGCTGCATGTAAGTCAGAATTTATGGTACCTATTACCAGATCAGTAAATCCAATGTTCTGTAGCCGAAAGCTCTTTCTTTGCTTGATTTAGTTTATCTGAAAAACTCATCTCACAATAAGCGTGAATATGTCGGTAGAGGCAATTTATATTTCGAAAATATCAGTGGAAGATTGTTATGTTACGTGTTGAATATAAAATAACTGCTGAAGAGAATACAATCTCACCGCATAAATTAAGTTTGCGAAACACCATAACTGCTGGTTTACTGCGCCTTCTTTTAGATTCAGGTCAAGGTTTTTTTTCATTGCAAACTAGTTCAAAGAATGCTCCTTGCCACCCACGTATGTTTTTGACTTTTATTCAGGGAGTCTGGCATCAAAGAATTATTTTATTTTCTAATATTCCCTTCCTCTTACAATGGTTTGGCTTATAACAGTATAAAAGCTAATGGATGAAGCATCAGCTGAATGAAATGTAATGTAATTCATATTTAAACGTATCAAAAACTCTTGAAATCACCTTTTCTGACTATAAAATAAGTGCAAAAATCCACACAGTGTCCTTCCTGAATATCTTCTTTCTGTCACTTCTCATGTTTGCCCTTCAGTTCTACAGTATTTTACACATCCCTTCGTCTTAAAGCAAGCCACTTATAGAGGCTTTTACAGTAAATAACTGGAGAGAACTGTGTGTGTGTGTGTGTGTGTGTGTGTGTGTGTGTGTGTGTGTGTGTGTGTGTGTGTGTGTGTGTGTGTGTGTGTGTGTGTGTGTGTGTGTGTGTGTGTGTGTGTGTGTGTGTGTGTGTGTGTGTGTGTGTGTGTGTGTGTGTGTGTGTGTGCGTGCGTGCGTGCGTGCGTGCGTGCGTGTCTGCACAGAAGATCAAATGAAACCTTGCCACAGTGGGCAGAGGGGTTATGCAAATAGGGGGTAAAGTGGAATAAAGTATCAAAAAAATATCCACCGCAAGCTGGTGGTTATTAACTACAACCTGGGATCCCTTAGGGGATGAAGGGTGAAGGGGTTAGTGTATATGTCAAGCATGATGTCCACCTACAATCACAGATCTTGATTCCTCCATTCAAATCGATTCCTCTATTTAAATTCCATTTGGGTTTCAGCTCCCGTTTTCCACATTAGCTCTAAAAACCTCCATCACGTGTGACGTGACTGAGTGACATGCAATACTCCATCTGAGGGCTCACACACAAAGCCAGGGGTGGAAATGCTCTTCCCCTAAAGATGCAGCACAAAGTCATCGTGTTCGAGCATCAGTGGAGCGGGAGGAGAAAAAGAGCTGATTATTACGTTCACAAGATGATGGATCGCACATATATTCCCCTTATCTGGCCAGCAGCAGCATGCCCTGCACATATCACTTACCAACGACAGAGATGCAACGCCTAACAGAAGTCAAATGGCAATTTCACTTTGATCATAGCTCATTTCTGATTTACATTTGAATCACTCTTTGATTGCATCGGAGGAATTTCTGACACAAAGAAAAACCCAAGGTCAGAATACATTTCAGCTGAACTCGAAAGTTGTCCCGTTCTTCGCCTGCCATGCTCTTCATTTTACAGCCTCATTATTCAAAGTGAAAATGAAAATTGGAGCCTGAAGCATTTGTGTTTGAACAAAGAGGGGGAAGCAGATTATGAATGTTCCAAATGTAATTTCTATTACACTTCCATTATTCTTCTATTAATCACAGATTTATTCTCCCCGCGCTCTTCAAGTACAACTCAGTATTCATGTGCATACAAGGGGAAGACGGAATTGGCAAGGCTATTTGAAATGTTTAATGTGTGCGGGAATCATCCTTCTGTTGAGAAGAAATGCGATACAGAAACTATATGTTATTACAACTTAAGAAACCACTTGCCATGTGAGTAAAATAAGTAATCTCTCCTCTTGTTTTGCGGTACTTGCGAATGCCTGCATCTCTTTTTGTTCTCCCTGCCTTCGAAAGAAAGTCTAATATACACAAAGAGAGATGCCATTTAATGCATACTGATTACTCCGGAGACCCACTATTCAACTCTGTGATAAAGCATCAATTAAAGACTTTTAAGCCTCCATAAGATGCCTACCTTAAACAGCTGATCATCTCCATGCAGGCCTACCTCCTGGATTTGAGTTTAAATGGAGCAAATCCATCTCTGGAGAGAACCGTCGTAATCCCCTTTTAAATCTCCAAGCAGTTGAATAAGCATGCTATTCATACACAATGGTGTTTGTATTCACACACACAGAGCAGAGCTGCACGCCAGAACAGTGGAAATACAGATCACACACAATCACGTAGTGTTTTAAGAAATATTAAACTAGTGGCGCTGAAACACGTCCGCTCATATACAAATACACCGTTAATAGCTATCAACACACACTCTCCTGGGATACATCTGTTTAGATTAATTTGGCTTAGTATTCAGAGATATTTTCATTTGTGTGCAATGAGGCTTTGACATTGACCTCGCTTTTAAAAGCACCACAATGCGCGATAACATTTGGCCCGCGTTCAACACTAAACCCACTACTTTATTGATACTGGCACAAACTGCCCTCATTATTGGCCGGTCATTAGTTTGATTAAGAGCGTACGAAACCCATCGGTGATAAACCTGGGACTGCAACAAAAGCAAGAGTTCTTCTGCATATGCTGAACTCTGTTGTGGTGTGAGGAACACACAAAACCACATTCACTGAGCAACAATAACACAGCTGGACTGTTCTGCGGTGCACATTTTGATCCAGACCAAATGAGGAGAAGGAATACAACAGATGAAGCTTTTTGTATCCAGTATAGGAAGATGTTTAAGACATTGATTCACCTTGGGTTCAGAACCACAGTATCTAATTATATCCATGGGAATGTAGTCAAGGCCATGGCATTTCAGGGCCGGAGAGAGACAACATTCTGCTATAACCATGCTTTGCTCTACATGAATCATATTCCCCATGTGCTTTGGCAGCTATTAAAACAGAAAGAATGCCCTTTCTCAGTCAGAGGCCACGGGCTAGTGTTCTTCCATTGTACCAGAAAGGTTAGCTTTCTCTTGATGATCAACACTGACTTGCAACACAGTACAAAGACATGAAACCAGGTATAGTAAAAACACATCAGAGGGTTTTTCACCAGTAATGATTGCAAGCTGGTTTTAAGCCAATAGGTTTCATGGTAGTTGCAGTTTAGGTGGAAATGATATGATATAAGTAATCACAGCTTTAGATATAGATAGGGTTCCTAACCCAGCAGTCCT